>NC_038242.2:32083079-32146849 GCF_000004515.6 Glycine max | reverse complement strand
CTTTTTACTCGGTTGTCCGATTGAGTCCCGTAATATATCGAGACGCTCGTAATTGAAAATAGAAGCTCTGAGCTAAGTCAAACGGCTATAACTTTTAACTCGGCTGTCCGATTCAGTCCCATAATATTATCGAGACGCTCGTAATTGAATACAGAAGCTCTAAGCAAATCTCAAACGACAATAACTTTTTATTCGGATGTCCGATTGAGTCCCGTAATATATAGAGACGCTCGTAATTGAAAACAGAAGCTCTCAGCAAATTCAGACACGACGATAACGTTTTACTCGGATGTCCGATTGAGTCGCGTGATATATCGAGACGCTCGTAATTGTAAACAGAAGCGCTGAGCAACTTTCAAACGACAATAACTTTTTACTCGGATGTCCGATTGAGTCCCATAATATGTCGAGACGCTCGAAATCGAAAACAGAAACTCTGAGAAAATTCAAACGTCAATAACTTATAACTCGGATGTCGGATAGAGCTCCGTAAAATATCGAGACGCTGGAAATTGAAAACAGAAGCTCTAAGCAAATTCAAACGACAGTAACTTTTGACTCGGATGTCCGATTGTGTCCCGTAGTATATCGAGACGCTTGAAATTTAAAACTGAAGCTCTGAGAAAAATCAAACGACAATAACTTTTTGCTCGGATGTCCGATTGAGTACCATAATATATCGAGACGCTCGTAATTGAAAACAGAAGTTCAGAGCAAATTCAAACGACAATAACTTTTGACTCGGATGTCCGATTCTGTCCCGTAATATATCGAGACGCTCGAAATTCAGAACAGAAGCTATTAGAAAAATCAAACGACGATAACTTTTTACACGGATGTCCGATTGAGTCCCATAATATGTCGAGACGCTTGAAATTGAAAATAGAAGCTCTGAGCAAATTCAAACGACAATAACTTTTTACTCGGATGTCCGATTGAGTCCCGTAATATATCGAGACGCTCGTAATTGAAAACAGAAGCTCTGACCAAATTCAAACGACAATAACTTTTGACACGGATGTCCGATTGTGTCCAGTAGTATATCCAGACGCTCGAAATTGAAAACTGAAGCTCTGAGAAAAATCAAACGACAATTACTTTTTACTCGGATGTCCGATTGAGTCCCGTAGTATATCGAGACGCTCGAAATTGAAAACAGAAGCACTGAGCAAATTCAAACGACAATAAATTTTGACTCGGATGTCAGATTGTGTCTCGTAGTATATCGAGATGCTCGAAATTGAAAACAGAAGCTTGGAGAAAAATAAAACGACAATAACTTTTTACCCGGATGTCCGATTGAGTCACGTAATATATCGAGATGCTCGTAATTGAAAATAGAAGCTCTGAGCAAATTCAAACGACAATAACTTTTTAATGGGATGTCCGATTGAGTCCCGTAATATATCGAGACGCTCGCAATTGAAAACAGAAGCTCTGAGCAAATTCAGCATCAATAACCTTTAACTCAGGTGTCCGATTCTGTCCTGTAGCATATCGAGACTCTCGTAATTGAAAAGGGAAGCTCTAAGAAAAATCAAACGACAATAACTTTTAACTCGGATGTCGGATAGAGACCCGTAAAATATCGAGATGCTCGAAATTGAAAACAGAAGCTCTGAGCAAATTCAAATGACAATAACCTTTTACTCGGATGTCCGATTGAGTCCCGTAATATATCGAGACGCTCGCAATTGAAAATAGAAGCACTGAGCAAATTCAAACGACAATAACTTTTAACACGGGTGTCCGATTGTGTCCCATAGTATATCGAGACGCTCGTAATTGAAAAGGGAAGCTCTTAGAAAAATCAAACGATAATAACTTTTAACTCGGATGTCGGATAGAGTCCCGTAAAATATCGAGACGCTCGTAATTGTAAACGGAAACTCTTAGAAAAATCAAACGACAATAAATTTTAACTCGGATGTCCGATTGTGTCCCGTAGTATATCGAGACGCTCGAAATTGAAAAGTGAAGCTCTAAGAAAAATCAAACGACAATAACTTTTTACTTGGATGTCTGATTGAGTCCCGTAATATATCGAGACGCTCGTAACTGAAAACAGAAGCTCTGAGCAAATTCAAACGACAATAACTTTTGACTCGGATGTCCGATTGTGTCCCGAAGTATATCGAGACGCTCGAAAATGAAAACTGAAGCTCTGAGAAAAATCAAACGACATTAACTTTTTACTCGGATGTCCGATTGAGTCCCGTAGTATATCGAGACGCTCGTAATTGAAAAGGGAAGCTCTTAGAAAAATCAAACGACAATAACTTTTAACTCGGATGTCGGATAGAGTCCCGTAAAATATCGAGACGCTCGAAATTGAAAACAGAAGCCCTGAGTGAATTCAAACGAGAATAACTTTTTAATGGGATGTCCGATTGTGTCCCGTAGTATATCGAGACGCTCGAAATTGAAAACTGTAGCTCTGAGAAAAATAAAACGACAATAATTTTTTACTCGGATGTCCGATTGAGTCCCGTAATATATCGAGATGCTCGTAATTGAAAATAGAACCTCTGAGCAAATTCAAATGACAATAACTTTTTAATGGGATGTCCGATTGAGACCCATAATATATCGAGACGCTCGTAATTGAAAATAGAAGCTCTGAGCAAATTCAAACGACAATAAATTTTGACTCGGATGTCCGATTGTGTCCCGTAGTATATCGAGACCTCGTAATTTACAAGGGAAGCACTGAGAAAAATCAAACGACAAAAACTTTTTAGTCGGATGTCGGATAGAGTCCCATAATATATCGAAACGCTCGAAATTGAAAACTGAAGCTCTGCGCAAATTCAAACGACAATAACTTTTTACTCGGATGTCCGATTGAGTCTCTTAATATATCGAGACGCTCGTAATTGAACACAGAAGCTCTAAGCAAATTCAAACGACAATAACTTTTGACACGGATGTCCGATTGTGTCCCGTAGTATATCCAGACGCTCGAAATTGAAAACTGAAGCTCTGAGAAAAATCAAACGACAATTACTTTTTACTCGGATGTCGACATGTGTCCCGTAGTACATCGAGACGCTCGTAATAGAAAAGGGAAGCTCTTAGAAAAATAAAACGACAATAACTTTTGACTCGGATGTCAGATAGAGCCCCGTAAAATATCGAGACGCTCGAAATTGAAAACTGAATCTGTAAGCAAATTCAAACGACAATAACATTTGACTCGGATGTCCGATTCTGTCCCGTAGTATATCAAGACCCTCGAAATTGAAAACTGAAGCTGTGAGAAAAATCAAACGACAATAACTTTTGACTCGGATGTCCGATTGAGTCCCGTAATATATCGAGATGCTCGTAATTGAAAATAGAAGCTCTGAGCAAATTCAAACGACAATAACTTTTTAATGGGATGTCCGATTGTGTCCCGTAGTATATCGAGACGCTCGTAATTGAAAAGGGAATCTCTTAGAAATATCAAACGACAATAACTTTTAACTCGGATGTCGGATAGAGCGCCGTAAAATATCGAGACGCTCGAAATTGAAAACAGAAGCCCTGAGTGAATTCAAACGACAATAACTTTTTACTCGGATGTCCGATTGTGTCCCGTAGTATATCGAGACGCTCGAAATTGAAAACTGAAGCTCTGAGAAAAATAAAACGACAATAATTTTTTACTCGGATGTCCGATTGAGTCCCGTAATATATCGAGATGCTCGTAATTGAAAATAGAAGCTCTGAGCAAATTCAAACGACAATAACTTTTTAATGGGATGTCCGATTGAGACCCATAATATATCGAGACGCTCGTAATTGAAAACAGAAGCTCTGAGCAAATTCAAACGACAATAACTTTTAACTCGTGTGTCCGATTGTGTCCCGTAGTATATCGACATGCTCGTAATTTAAAAGGGAAGCTCTAAGAAAAATCAAACGAAATTAACTTTTAACTCGGATGTCGGATAGAACCCCGTAAAATATCGAGACGCTCGAAATTGAAAACTGAAGCTCTCAGAAAAATAAAATGACAATAACTTTTTTCTTGGATGTTCGATTGAGTCCCGTAATATATCGAGATGCTCGTAATTGAAAACAGAAGCTCTGAGCAAATTCAAACGACAATAACTTTTTAATGGGATGTCCGATTGAGTCCCTTAATATATCGAGACGCTCGCAATTGAAAACAGAAGTTCTGAGCAAATTCAAACGACAATAACCTTTAACTCGGGTGTCCGATTTTGTCCTGTAGTATATCGAGACGCTCATAATTGAAAAGGGAAGCTCTAAGAAAAATCAAACGACAATAACTTTTAACTCGGATGTCGGATAGAGCCCGGTAAAATATCGAGACGCTCGAAATTGAAAATAGAAGCCCTGAGCAAATTCAACCGACAATAATTTTTGACTCGGATGTCCGATTGTGTCCCGAAGAATATCGAGACGCTCGAAATTGAAAACTGAAGCTCTGAGAAAAATCAAACGACAATAACTTTTTACTCGGATTTCCGATTGAGTCCCGTAATATTTCGAGACGCTCGTAATTGAAAACAGAAGCTCTGAGAAAAATAAAACGACAATAACTTTTGACTCGGATGTCCGATTTTGTCCCGTAGTATATTGCAACGCTCGAAATTGAAAACTGAGGCTCTGAGAAAAATCAAATGACAATAACTTTTTACTCGGATTTCCGATTGTGTCCCATAATATATCAAAACGCTCGTAATTGTAAACGGAAAATCTTAGAAAAATCAAACGACAATAAATTTTAACTCAGATGTCCGATTGTGTCCCGTAGTATATCGAGACGCTCGAAATTGAAAACTCAAGCTCTGAGAAAAATCAAACGACAATAACTTTTTACTCGGATGTCCGATTTAGTCCCGTAATATATCGAGACGCTCGTAATTGAAAACAGAAGCTCTGAGCAAATTCAAATGACAATAACTTTTGACTCGGATGTCCGATTGTGTCCCGTAGTATATTGAGACGCTCAAAATTGAAAACTGAAGCTCTGAGAAAAATCAAACGACAATAATTTTTTATTCGGATGTCCGATTGAGTCCCATAATATGTTGAGACGCTCGAAATTGAAAACAGAAGCTCTGAGCAAATTCAAACGACAATAACTTTTTACTCGGATGTCCGATTGAGTCTCTTAATATATCGAGACGCTCGTAATTGAACACAGAAGCTCTGAGCAAATTCAAACGACAATAACTATTGACTCAAACGTCGACTTGTGTCCCGTAGTACATCGAGACGCTCGTAATAGAAAAGGGAAGCTCTAAGAAAAATCAAACGACAATAACTTTGAACTCGGATGTCGGATAGAGCCCCGTAAAATATCGAGACGCTCGAAATTGAAAACAGAAGCACTTAGAAAATTCAAACGACAATAACTTTTTACTCGGATGTCCGATTGTGTCCCGTAGTATATCGAGACACTCAAAATTGAAAACTGAAGCTCTGAGAAAAATAAATCGACAATAACTTTTTACTCGGATGTCCGATTGAGTTCCGTAATATATCGAGATGCTCGTAATTGAAAACAGAAGCTCTGAGCAAATTCAAACGACAATAACTTTTTAATGGGATGTCTTATTGAGTCCCATAATAAATGGAGACGCTCGTAATTGAAAACAGAAGCTCTGAGCAAATTCAAACGACAATAACTTTTAACTTGTGTGTCCGATTGTGTCCCGTAGTATATCGACACGCTCGTAATTGGAAAGGGAAGCTCTAAGAAAAATCAAACGACAATAACTTTTAACTCGGATGTCTGATAGAGCCCCGTAAAATATCGAGACGCTCGAAATTGAAAACTGAATCTCTAAGCAAATTCAAACGACAATAACTTTTTACTCGGATGTCCGATTGAGTCCCGTAATATATCGAGACGCTCGTAATTGAAAACGGAGGCTCTGAGCAAATTCAAACGATAATAACTTTTGACTCGGATGTCCGATTGAGTCCCGTAATATATAGAGACGCTCGTAATTGAAAACGGAGGCTCTGAGCAAATTCAAACGATAATAACTTTTGACTCGGATGTCCGATTTTGTCCCGTAGTATATCCAGACGCTCGAAATTGAAAACTGAGGCTCTGAGAAAAATCAAACAACCATAAATTTTTACTCGGATGTCCGATTGAGTCCCGTAATATATCGAGACGCTCGTAATTGAAAACAAAAGCTTTGTGCAAATTCAAACGACAATAACTTTTGACTCGGATGTCCGATTGTGTCCCGAAGTATATCGAGACGCTCGAAATTGAAAACTGAAGCTCTGAGAAAAATCAAACGACAATAACTTTTTACTCGGATGTCCGATTGAGTCCCGTAATATATCGAGACACTCGTAATTAAAAACAGAAGCCTTTACAAATTCAAACGACAATAACTTTTGAGTCAGATGTCCGATTGTGTCCCGTAGTATATCCAGACGCTCGAAATTAAAAACTGAAGCTCTGAAAAAAATCAAACGACAATAACTTTTTACTCGGATATCCGATTGTGTCCCATAATATATCAAAATACTCGTAATTGAAAACGGAAGCTCTTAGAAAAATCAGACGACAATAAATTTTAACTCGGATGTCCGATTGTGTCCCATAGTATATCGAGATGCTCGAAATTGAAAACTTAAGCTCTGAGCAAATTCAAACGACAATAACTTTTGACTCGGATGTCCGATTGTGTCCTGTAGTATATCGAGATGCTCGAAATTGAAAACTAAAGCTTTGAGAAAAATCAAACGACAATAACTTTTTACCCGGATGTCCGATTGAGTCCCGTAATATATCGAGACGCTCGTAATTGAAAACAGAAGCTCTGAGCAAATTCAAACGACAATAACTTTTGACTCGGATGTCCGATTGTGTCCTGTAGTATATCGAGACGCTCGAAATTGAAAACTGAAGCTTTGAGAAAAATCAAACGACAATAACTTTTTTCTCGGATGTCCGATTGAGTCCCATAATATGTCAAGACGCTCGAAATTGAAAACAGAAGCTCTGAGCAAATTCAAACGACAATAACTTTTTACTCGGATGTCCGATTGTGTCCCGTAGTATATCGAGACGCTCGAAATTGAAAACTGAAGCTCTGAGAAAAATAAAACGACAATAACTTTTTACTCGGATGTCCGATTGAGTCCCGTAATATATCGAGATGCTCGTAATTGAAAATAGAAGCTTTGAGCAAATTCAAACGACAATAACTTTTTATTGGGATGTCTGATTGAGTCCCGTAATATATCGAGATGCTCGCAATTGAAAACAAAAGCTCTGAGCAAATTCAAACGACAATAACTTTTAACTCGGGTGTCCGATTGTGTCCCGTAGTATATCGAGACGCTCGTAATTGAAAAGGGAAGCTCTAAGAAAAATGAAACGACAATAACTTTTAACTCGGATGTCGGATAGAGCCCCATAAAATATCGAGACGCTCGAAATTGAAAACAGAAGCACTGAGCAAATTCAACCGACAATAACTTTTGACTCGGATGTCCGATTGTGTCCCGAAGTATAACGAGACTCTCGAAATTGAAAACTGAACCTCTGAGAAAAATCAAACGACCATAACTGTCATACCCTAATTTCGTCTGGGGACCTTTGCTTGATGACATGCGGCCTTTGTTTGGTCCTTGTAAGGTGCTTGGCACCCATCACTAGGCAATTTGTGAAATTCCAGGACATGCCGGAAAACCAAAAAAATATTGATGCACAATCCGTAAGTTTCCATGACACACCGGAAATCAAATGGAAGCATCGTTGCATAATTAAGTGAGGTTCCGTAACATTCCGTAAGTCAAAAAGGGGATGATTATGTAATCCGCAAGGTTCCGTAACATTACGGAAAGAAAACAAGTATCGTTACGAAATTCGTAAGTTTCCGTAACTTTACAAAAAAAAGAATCACAAAAAAAAAACAGATGGGGTGTACTTAGTAAAAATGGGGGTGCAAATAGCACCCAGGCCCACTTGGGCCCTCCAGAAGATTCCTCCAGAAGGCTGTTGCTTTTGGAGGAAGCAACCTGGCTCGCCTGGGCGAGCTGAGCTTTCCTGGGCGAGCTGGGCGGCAAGCACCTCCCCTATTTTGCTATAAATAGGGGAGGAAGTGAAGAAGAAAAGGGTTCAGCCCCTTAGGCACTTCTCTCTCTTTCGAATTTGCTTGGAAAAATTGTTTCCGTGAAGAAAATCTAAGCCGAGGCGCTTCCGAAACGTTTCCGTAACGTTTTCCATGAAGAATTTCGCAAAGGTTTCGACCGTTCTTCGACGTTCTTCATTCGTTCTTCATCGTTCTTCGATCTGCAACGGGTAAGTACCTCGAACCAAGCTTTTCGATTCATTCTATGTACCCATGGTGGTCCACATTGTGTTTCGTGTATTTTTATTCTCATTTCATTTACTTTTTATACCCCCTTTTGACGTGCGTAAGCCATTTTACTTAAGTCATTTCTCGCTTAACTTAAAAATAAAATAAGTTTCCACCGATCGTTTGAATTGAATTATCTGTTAACTTCGGTTAAAATGAATTCCGACCGTTCGGTCGTGCCGTAACCACGTTGGAAATCAAAAAAGAGGTAAAAAATAATATAATAATAAAAAAATGTCTTTTAGTAAAATAAAGCGGAAAATCAATCGGACGTTTTCTCTTTGGGATTTCTCATTCTTAATCGAATTGACTAATAACTAAAGTGAAACTAAGGCTAAAATCAACTCGCCTAGTCAAGCTCGTCCACAAAAATAGGTTTTTGAAGTTTGTCATTTCAATTTCTCACTAAGTAAAATGGATCATTTTCAAGGTCCAACGCCTTAAAATGATCACCTCTTAAAGTAAAAAGAATCACTTGATAAGAAAGAACTACGTAGGTCTGATTTCCTCATCGCAAATTGAGGAATACGTAGGAGCAAAGGGAAACACCCTTGTCGACCACAAAAAAGGAAAAAATATAAAAAAGGGTATAAAGGATATAAGGACATAAAAGGGAACATAAAAATCAAAGTCATGTTTGCACATTCGATTAAAGGTTGCCGTCCCTTGGGACGGACATGTGGGGTGCTAATACCTTCCCCGTGCGTAAATACAACTCCCGAGCCTTTCACTTAAAAGTTCGTAGATCGCGTCTTTTCCGGTTTTTTCGACGTTTTCCTCAAATAAACGTTGGTGGCGACTCCGCGCGTATTCCTTTCGTGGAACACACATCCCGCGAGTCACGCGTCGCCCTCCCGCCGAAGGGTAGGTTGCGACAGTTGGCGACTCCACTGGGGACTATTTTTAGAGAGTTAGGCCATTTAATCTTGTGCAATGTTTTACCGTGACTTACCCCTTTGTTTGTTTCCATTCATTATGTTCTTGTGTATATAAACTTTTTGTTGCTTTTAGTGCATTTTAAAATGTATGCATGAAGTAAAAGTTTATTCATTTGATGCACACAAACACCAACACTATTTGCACACACTGTGAGTGAAAAAAGGGCCCTATACCCGGGTTCATGGGAACATAAGGAGTGGAGGCGAATCTGTGATCATGCTAGGTCTCCGACTTGCTTGATTATAGTGAACCCTCATCTAGAGCTTTTCTCTTTGAAAACTTATTGTTGCTAGTAGTCCCTACTGCTGCAGTATGTTCTTCAAAGAGGATAATACCTCTAGAAACCGTCAAGAGAGATATGACTACCTTGGGGGGTTATCGCTAAATACCTAGTTAGTTCTATCCCTTATAGGTCCCTTAAATAGGGGCACGGAGCAAACACGCTGCATGCCATTTTTCACACACCATGCATAAATATCATATACCCTTTTGCTTGTGTTAAGTGAATATTGTCATACTATGTACATTCCCGCATTGCGTCTTTTGTATATGCATCGCATATGGGTTCTGTCTTGATCCCCTCTGTAAACAAACCAACGGAGGGTCCGTGTCGCCTTCTTAAAAACGTACGTTGGGGCATTTTGCTACCCCTAGACGTTGTATCTAAGAAGGGGACAGATTCCTCGGACCCCCGCATTCCTAGATTGCATCTGTGTCATATGCATTCCTTCATGCATTCATCCATTTCACCCATGAGATATCGGAGTTTTTATTTGCACCGGCTTTTTGTCTCACCTTAGTAAGCATGGGAACAAATCAAACCGGCAAGAGGTTTTACCAAGTCAAGGTTAAAAGCCTAGATACCACCAGCATCAAGGAATTAGGGCGGTTGATGGAACCTCTCCAAATGCAAGCCTTCCGCAAGACTTACGGAAAGATCTTAGAGTTGACCATAGCAGAGGTATCCATAGAAGTCATTGCATCACTCACCCAATACTACGACCAGCCTTTGAGATGCTTCACGTTCGGAGACTTCCAATTAGTACCAACCATTGAAGAATTTGAGGAAATTCTAGGATGTCCTCTCAGGGGAAGAAAACCATACCTTTCCTCCGGGTGTCTCCCCTCTTTGAGCAGAATTGCAACTGTGGTCAAGGATTCAGCAAGAGGTTTGGACCGCATAAAATAGACTCGAAACGGCATAGCGGGCCTACCACGGAAGTACCTAGAAGATAAGGCGAAGGATATGGCAAGTCGAGGGGATTGGGTCCCGTTTATGGATGTGTTAGCTTTGCTAATTTTTGGGGTCGTCCTCTTTCCAAACGTGGATGGTTTGGTAGACCTAGCAGCAATCGACGCTTTCCTTGCATACCACCATAGCAAGGAAAGTCCGGTGGTAGCTGTCTTGGCAGATTTATTTGACACATTTGACTGAAGGTGCGAAAATAGTAGCGCACGGATCATCTGTTGCTTGCCCGCCCTCTGTGTTTGGTTGGTTTCGCACTTGTTCCAACAAGACACAAGGCATCCATGTCCGCTCCTGAGCCATCGCTCGTGTACTGAAAAGAGGAGAATAGATTGGGACCAGCTTTTGGCTGGGATAGGAGGTAGAACAATTAATTGGTTCCCCCGATGGAAGGAAGGAAAGGAAGGAGTCCTTTTCTCATGTGGAGGATACCCAAACATTCCGCTGGTAGGAACGAGGGGTTGTATTAACTACAATCCCGCGCTCGCTATAAGACAACTAGGGTACCCCATGAGGGGAGCACCAACGGAAGAAGGCATGTCTCCTTTCCTTGTGAGGGATTTTGGCGCACAAAATTCCAAGACTATACAAAGAATCCATAAGGCATGGGAAACCCTGTTAAGGAAAGATCAAGAACTTAGAGGCATTCGTAATGGCATCATTGGTGGCTACCATGAATGGCTGAAAGTTCATATACGAGGTTTAGATTGGCTCGCCAAGTTAAAAGTCGTCAGCGAAGAGAGTTTTGAGGCACCGGAGGAGGACGAAGAAGTCCAAGCTCTCAAAAGTGAGTTAGGAAAGGCGAGACTTGCCAAGGAGAAGTTCAAGTTGGCCGCTACACACATCCGGAAGGAATGTGCCAGATTACGGGAAGAGAATGCAACTACCGCGAGAGCCCTTGAACAAGAGACCAAGAGGGCTCGCAAGGAAGAGTATGGCCGGAATAAATTTCGCGGAGCTCTGTGGGGTAGCAATAGTGAACTCAAGCTGCGAAGGGAAGAGAGGGACCAGTCGCGAGCACATAGCATGGTTCTGAAAGAGGAGTTAGTTGCTTGTTCAAGGTCCAAAAGAAGTTTGTCTCAGCGTTTATGCGAGACGGAGACCGACATGCTAGCTATCATCGCCAAGTACCAAGAAGAGTTAGGTCTAGCCACGGCCCACGAGCATAGGATCGCGGACGAGTATGCTCAAATATACGCGGAAAAAGAGGCTAGAGGAAGGGTGATCGACTCTTTACACCAAGAGGCAACCATGTGGATGGATCGGTTTGCTCTTACCTTGAACGAGAGTCAAGAACTTCCCCGCTTGTTAGCCAAGGCCAAGGCGATGGCGGACACCTACTCCGCCCCCGAAGAGATTCATGGGCTTCTCGGCTATTGTCAGCATATGATAGACTTAATGGCCCACATAATTAGAAATCGTTAGGAAACTTGTATGGTCTCTCAGACCTTGACTAGATACGACTTTCTTTTTGAAATAAAATGAGTTGGTCCCATGTTTCTACTCCAAAAAGCTTGTGCGAATCAAATCACTCCTGCATTTCATCTCTACCATGCATTTTTCTTTCTTTACCCACTCCTCACGTTTGGTTTTTTAGGGAAAAACACCATAACTAAACGCGCCACAAGGCATCCCTATCGCACCAGATCCAAATCTAGAACGATGGGTGAACAAGAGGAGACACAGGAACAGATGAAAGCCGACATGTCGGCTCTGAAAGAACAAATGGCTTCCATGATGGAAGCCATGTTAGGGATGAGGCAGCTCATGGAAAAGAATGTGGCCACCGCTGCCGCTGTCAGTTCGGCTGCCAAAGCAGACCCAACTCTCTTGGCAACTGCGCACCATCCTCCCTCAAACATAGTAGGACGGGGAAGGGACACACTGGGGCACGATGGCAGCCCTCACCTGGGATACAACCGAGCGGCTTACCCTTATGGATTGCCGCCCAACTACTCACCACCCGTCTTGCAAGACGATGCGGTCCATATTACTTCTCCCGTCCTTGAAAGAGAGCCTCCTCAACAGCCCGACGAGGCCCACAAAGACCCTCAAGACTATGCTCGAAGGGATGTCGAGTTCTATCCCCCGATCCCCGAAGGGCCGGCACCCAGCACGTTGCCTCAGCCCAACATCGCAACACAACCAATAGTTTTGTCCACGGAAGGACCATCCCCGGCAACTGAAGAAAGGAGGAAGCTCGATCTCCTTGAGGAAAGATTGAGGGCCGTGGAAGGATTTGGGGACTATCCGTTCGCAGACATGACGGATCTTTGCTTAGTACCCGATGTTGTTATTCCCCCGAAGTTCAAAGTGCCGGACTTCGACAAGTATAAAGGGACAACTTGTCCCAAAAACCATCTCAAGATGTACTGCCGTAAGATGGGCGCACACTCTAAGGATGAGAAGCTATTAATACACTTCTTTCAAGATAGCTTGGCCGGAGCTGCGGTAGTGTGGTACACTAATTTGGAAGCTTCCCGTATCCGTACTTGGAAGGATCTGATTACTGCCTTCTTAAGGCAATATCAGTACAATTCCGATATGGCTCCCGACCGCACTCAACTGCAGAATATGTTCAAGAAAGAGGGCGAAACCTTTAAAGAATACGCGCAGCGGTGGAGAGATTTGGCGGCACAAGTAGCTCCTCCCATGGTTGAGAGAGAGATGATCACCATGATGGTGGACACTCTGCCAGTGTTCTACTATGAGAAGCTAGTAGGTTACATGCCGTCCAGCTTTGCGGATCTAGTATTCGCCGGGGAAAGAATCGAGGTAGGATTGAAAAGAGGAAAGTTTGATTACGTTTCCTCCACGAGTGCGAATGCCAAAAGAATCGGGGCAATAGGGGCAAAAAGGAAGGAAGGAGATGCCCATGCCGTCTCTTCAACACCGGCGTGGGTCAAACCCCCGCAAACACCTCATGGTACCCGTCAGTACGCGCAACATCACCCGAGCTTCTCGGCTCATACCGGGAACGCCTCTAGTTCAACACCCGCGCAGCCTAAGGCACCCACCCAGAGGGAAGCTCCCCAAGTTCCAACTCCAAACACGACTCGCTCGGCCGGTAATTCCAACACGACAAGGAACTTCCCTCCGAGGCCATTTCAAGAATTCACCCCACTCCCAATGACGTATGAAGACCTCTTGCCATCCCTCATCGCCAATCATTTGGTCGTGGTAACTCCCGGAAGGATCCTCCAACCCCCTTTCCCAAAGTGGTATGACCCTAATGCAACTTGCAAGTACCATGGGGGTGTCCCGGGACATTCCGTTGAAAAATGCTTGGCCCTTAAATACAAGGTCCAACATTTGATGGATGCTGGGTGGATGACCTTCCAAGAGGATCGGCCCAATGTAAGAACCAACCCGCTCGCCAATCATGGAGGGGGAGCGGTTAACGTCGCTGAGTCCGATAGGCCGTGCAAGTCTAAACCTTTAAGGGATGTGGCAACCCCTAGGAGGTTTATCTTTGAGGCCCTACAAAAGGGAGGTGTGATTCCCCATAGTGGGTGTAAGGAGGATTCCTGTTTGCTACATTCCGGCGAGCTGCATGACATGGAGACGTGTTTGGGAGTAGAGGAATTGTTACAGCGGATGATAGATCAAGGTCGACTGGAAGTCGGCAGTGAAGGAAAAGAAGAGCAGCATATATGCATGCAGTCCACGGATGGGAGCAGTGTTGCGAAGCCCAAACCCTTGGTGATATACTTCACTAAAAGCACAGCTTCGCAAAAGCCCGGACACCCCTTAGTAGCCAAACCTGTTCCTTTCCCGTACCAAAATAGCCACGCGGTCCCATGGAGATATACACCTCCGAGGGAGAAGGAAGGAGAAGCCACCGACGTCAGCTCGTTGTCGGCTAAGGTAACAAATATCACCGGAACGAGTGGTGTGACCTGCAGCGGTCGTGTGTTCGCGCCTCCGGACCTACCAGTCCAACCCGCGAACGTCAAGGGGAAAGGAAAAGTGGTGGAGGAACAAGATGGCGAAGCACCCCACACTTCGAATAAAGATATTCCGGCAAAAGGCCTCCCGGAGAAAAACGATGGTAAAAAGGAGGTGTCGCTAGAGGAAGCCAGCGAGTTCCTCCGTATAATTCAGCAGAGCGAATTCAAGGTTATCGAACAGCTCAACAAAACCCCGGCCAGGGTCTCGCTGTTGGAGTTACTTATGAGCTCCGAGCCTCATCGGGCTCTGCTAGTAAAAGTTCTGAACGAGGCCCATGTGGCCCAAGATATCTCGGTAGAAGGTTTCAGAGGGTTGGTCAACAATATCACTGCCAACAACTATCTTGCCTTCGCTGAAGAAGAAATCCCCGCCGAGGGGAGAGGGCATAATAAGGCTTTGCACGTATCAGTCAAGTGTATGGACCATGTCGTAGCCAAAGTGCTCATCGATAATGGTTCCAGTTTAAACGTGATGCCTAAGAGCACTTTGGAGAAATTACCATTCAATGCTTCCCACTTAAAGCCGAGTTCAATGGTGGTTCGTGCCTTCGACGGCACTCGCCGAGAGGTTAGGGGAGAGATCGATCTCCCAGTACAAATAGGCCCTCACACCTGTCAAGTCACCTTCCAAATAATGGATATTAACCCCCCCTACAGCTGTCTGTTGGGGCGCCCGTGGATCCACTCAGTGGGAGTTGTGCCCTCTACACTCCACCAAAAGTTGAAATTCGTAGTGGAGGGGTATTTGGTCATTGTGTCAGGTGAGGAAGACATCTTGGTGAGCTGCCCATCCTCTATGCCTTATGTGGAAGCCGCAGAAGAATCGTTAGAAACCGCTTTCCAGTCTTTTGAGGTGGTCAGCATTTCCTCCGTGGACTCCTTCTCTGGGCAGCCTTGCCTGTCCGATGCAGCAGTAATGATGGCCCGAGTTATGTTGGGGAACGGTTACGAACCCGGAATGGGTTTAGGCAAAGACAACGGCGGCATAACTAGCCTGATAAATGCCAAAGGAAATTGTGGGAAGTATGGTTTAGGCTATAAGCCCACTCAGGCGGATATGAAGAGAAGCATCGTGGGAAGGAAGAGCGGTGGTCAAAGCTCGCGTTGGAGACAAGAAAGTGAAGGAAGCCCGCCCTGCCACATAAGTAGAAGCTTTATAAGCGCGGGTCTGGGAGACAAAGGTCAAGTGGTCGCGATATGCGAAGATGATGTTCCGAGTACATTGGATTTGGTACGACCATGCCCTCCTGATTTCCAGCTGGAAAATTGGCGAGTGGAGGAACGCCCCGGCATTTACGCAACGAGCATAATGTAAACCTTTACGGTTTTAAAAGCTCTATAGTTGGGCCTAAGCTTTAGAGTTTTTCCTTTTGTTAAGGCTTTGTGTCTTTTGTTGTTGAATTTATAATACAAGGATCTTTCTTCATTTGTTCCTACGTCTCTACCCATTCTCATTCATTTGCATGTTTACTTCTTTTTCTGAAACGGCAGATCCGATGACGAGTCCCCCGAAGGTACTAATACCTGGGACCCGCCTATCGACTTCGAGCAAGAAATGAATCAAACGGAAGATGAAGGAAACGAGGATGTGGGACTTCCCCCAGAATTAGAAAGAATGGTCGCTCATGAGGACCAAGAAATGGGGCCTCATCAAGAAGAAACAGAGCTGGTAGACTTAGGAATTGGCAGTGGAAAAAGGGAAGTAAAGATAGGTACAGGTATTACCGCACCTATCCGTGAAGAATTAATAATCCTGCTAAAAGACTACCAAGACATCTTTGCTTGGTCATACCAAGATATGCCCGGTTTGAGTTCTGACATTGTACAGCACCGATTACCTCTAAATCCCGAATGTTCCCCAGTAAAGCAGAAACTGAGAAGGATGAAGCCCAAAACATCCTTAAAGATAAAAGAAGAAGTGAAGAAGCAATTTGACGCTGGTTTTCTGGCCGTCGCTCGGTATCCAGAATGGGTTGCCAACATTGTACCAGTCCCTAAGAAAGATGGGAAAGTACGAATGTGTGTAGATTATCGGGACCTGAATCGGGCCAGTCCCAAGGACAATTTTCCTTTGCCACACATCGATATCCTCGTAGATAACACGGCCAATTTCGCTTTATTTTCCTTCATGGACGGTTTCTCCGGTTACAATCAGATAAAGATGGCGCTTGAGGATATGGAAAAGACTACGTTCGTCACCCTGTGGGGGACGTTCTGTTACAAGGTGATGTCCTTTGGACTCAAGAACGCCGGGGCAACTTATCAATGGGCCATGGTAGCTTTGTTCCATGATATGATGCATCAAGAGATCGAGGTCTACGTGGACGACATAATTGCTAAATCTAAATCCGAGGAAGAACACCTTGTCAACCTGCGGAAGTTGTTCGAAAGGCTTAAGAAATATCAATTAAGGTTGAACCCCGCTAAGTGTACCTTTGGGGTCAAATCAGGGAAATTGCTTGGTTTCATTGTAAGCCAGAAAGGGATAGAGGTAGACCCCGAAAAGGTGAAGGCCATCCTTGAGATGCCAGAACCCCGTACAGAGAGGCAAGTCCGAGGTTTCCTGGGACGCTTGAATTATATTGCCAGATTCATATCACAGCTCACCGCCATTTGTGAGCCGTTGTTCAAGCTCTTACGCAAAAACCAAACTGATCGCTGGAATGAGGATTGCCAAGAGGCTTTTGGAAGGATCAAGAAGTGCCTAATGAATCCTCCCGTGCTTATGCCACCAGTACATGGAAGGCCTCTCATTTTGTACATGACAATCTTGGACGAGTCAATGGGGTGTATGCTCACAGCCTGTGAAATGAATTACTCCTTGCTCGAAAGAACGTGTTGTGCTTTAGTATGGGCATCCCATCGCCTAAGGCAGTACATGCTGAGCCATACTACCTGGTTGATATCCAAGATGGACCCGGTTAAGTACATCTTTGAAACGCCAGCTCTCACGGGACGAATCGCCCAGTGGCAAGTCCTGCTATCCGAGTTTGATATAGTCTACGTCACCCAAAAGGCGATAAAAGGAAGCGCCTTAGCAGATTATTTGGCCCAACAGCCTCTTAACGACTATCAGCCCATGCATCCTGAATTCCCGGATGAGGACATCATGGCCTTGTTTGAGGAAAAATTGGACGAAGATCGGGACAAATGGACCGTATGGTTTGACGGGGCGTCAAACATTCTAGGCCATGGTGTTGGGGCAGTATTGGTCTCTCCGGACAATCAATGTGTACCCTTCACAGCCAGGCTAGGATTCGACTGCACCAACAACATGGCCGAATATGAAGCATGTGCCCTAGCCGTCCAGGCAGCGATTGACTCCAATGTCAAACTACTCAAGGTGTACGGCGACTCGGCATTGGTAATCCATCAGCTGAGAGGGGAATGGGAAACTAGAGATCCCAAGCTGATACCCTACAAAGCCTATATCAAGGAATTGGCTAAGACCTTCGATGAGATCTCCTTCCATCATGTTCCCCGTGAGGAAAATCAAATGGCGGATGCACTCGCTACTTTGGTGTCTATGTTCCAGCTAACGCCGCACGGGGATCTACCCTACATTGAATTTTGGTGTCGTGGCAAACCCGCGCATTGTTGCCAAGTAGAAGAGGAACGGGACGGAAAGCCTTGGTATTTCGACATCAAGCGATATGTCGTAAGCAAAGAATACCCGCCAGAGATTGCCGACAATGATAAGAGGACATTGAGAAGGTTGGCAGCCGGTTTCTTCATGAGCGGAAGCATACTGTATAAGAGAAATCACGACATGACACTCCTGCGGTGTGTGGATGCCAGGGAGGCAAATCACATGATCGAGGAAGTCCATGAGGGCTCTTTTGGAACACACGCCAACGGGCATGCTATGGCCAGGAAGATCCTAAGAGCAGGTTATTACTGGCTTACCATGGAAAGTGATTGTTGTGTCCATGTGAGGAAATGCCACAAATGTCAAGCGTTTGCAGATAATGTCAATGCCCCACCACATCCTCTGAATGTCATGTCCGCCCCTTGGCCTTTCTCCATGTGGGGAATAGATGTCATCGGGGCCATTGAGCCCAAGGCCTTGAATGGTCATCGCTTCATCCTCGTAGCGATCGATTATTTCACCAAGTGGGTCGAGGCAGCTTCCTATACCAACGTCACGAGGGGTGTGGTGGTCAGGTTCATTAAGAAAGAGATCATCTGCCGATATGGTTTGCCAAGGAAGATTATCACGGACAACGGCACCAACCTGAATAACAAGATGATGGGGGAAATGTGCGAGGAGTTTAAAATCCGGCATCACAATTCCACACCCTACCAGCCAAAGATGAATGGAGCCGTGGAAGCGGCCAATAAGAATATCAAAAAGATTATCCAAAAGATGACCGTGTCATACAAGGATTGGCACGAAATGCTCCCATTCGCATTACACGGTTACCGAACTTCAGTGCGAACGTCAACTGGGGCAACGCCGTTCTCATTGGTATATGGGATGGAGGCTGTATTACCGTTTGAGGTAGAAGTCCCGTCATTAAGGATCTTGGCAGAATCCGGATTAAAGGAATCAGAGTAGGCTCAAACGCGCTATGACCAGCTCAACCTCATTGAGGGTAAGCGCTTAATGGCCATGAGTCATGGGCGCTTGTACCAGCAAAGAATGAAGAATGCATTCGACAAGAAAGTACGTTTGCGCAAATTCCATGAGGGAGACCTTGTGCTAAAGAAAATGTCCCATGCTGTCAAGGACAATCGAGGGAAATGGGCCCTGAACTACGAAGGTCCTTTTGTTGTGAAGAGGGCTTTTTCCGGAGGAGCCCTGGTGCTTACCAACATGGATGGCGAAGAGCTACCTTCACCCGTGAATTCTGATGTCGTCAAGCGATATTATGCTTAGAATCTGGGGCAATTAAGGAGTCGCTGCATGTTCTTTATCTTTATGTGTTTTCTGGATTTCCCCCAGGGATTTCCCGTCTGTTGTATCTCTTGTTACAATCTTTTCAAAGAAATGAACGTGGATTCGAGGCCTTAGTCCTCACGTTGGTTTCAAACCTTGCGTTGATTTGTGATCACCTGAGCCCTTCTGCTCAGTTCATGGGATGCCCCAAGCGCTTAATTAAAATTGGACCTAAACCAACTTTCACTAAAATTTACTGCATTTGAAAACATTCATGCATACGCATACGCATGCATATTGTTGTGGTAAAACGGGGGCAGGATCGTCTTGAGCTACCTTCTGGGATGAGGACAAAACATGGACAGCAGAAACCAATCAAGGTAAGACAACGACGCGGTCAAGATTGGCCATACCTGGTTGTTTATTACTTGCAGGTACTTAGGAATGGATGCAAGTGGGGATAGGGTCACGATCGACTGATCGTTGCCTTTTCTCTGCGCTAGACAAGTAGAGAACGTCGCTGCAAGGTAGCCCCGTATCCTTTGTATTCGCAGTTTTCTTTTACTATTTGTTTGTTTTAAAAAGTAAAAATAAGTAATCAACGCCTAATTCTAACCTAAGTAAGTTCAAGTTAGGCAAGACGCTAATCCATGAGAAAGGAGGGGACATGGTTAATGTTCCCCTCAAAAAAAAAATGCAGGTTAGCTCGCCTGGGCGAGCCACCCCTGCACCAAATTATAAGAATGACGAAAGGAGGGACGATTTTGCATTCAAAAACTTCTTTTCCCCCCTTTCAAAAGCCATACCCACGGGATTGACGAGTTTGCAGCCCTAGGGTCATCATTTTTCGCATTTTTTGATTCCGTTTTGCGCTTTTGTTCATCACCAACAAGTAAGTGTTCCATCCCTAAGCTTTCTAGCTTTTCATTGGTGTATTTTGATCTCCTTTTGGTGCTCTAAATTGTGGGAATGTGCTCAAATATGTGGGGCAATTTTGGTTTGTTTTCTTGCTTGATTAGGTTGAATTGGGGGTTTGTATGGGATGGCCCTAGGCCTATAATGCATTTTGAAGCAATGGGGCATGCCACATTGTCCCCGTTCTCTTGCTATTGATGCCTAAATGCGCGCCCACCAAGTGTTCGGTGAAATGCCTCAATGGCATTAGCGCGTGACTTTTGTAAGGAAACAACCCATGGGGCATTTTGGTTTGTACATATTTTCTATTTTTTGGGACATGCATTCATTCCCGAAAAAGGCTAGAATAATTGCCTCACATATATCCTAGGCCTAGGAACCAAAGTTTTTATGCAAAAGAACACAAGAGGAGGTGCATGTTGGGTAAAGTTACCCTTTTTGGCCATCAATCAGCTATGAGCCACGCTACAATAATTTCCCTACGCCTAGATGTTTAGGAATTTTGCTCATCATAAACGTGTAGGTTTAGAATAGGTAGCAAAATACCTTTGGCAATTTACACTTTGGGGTGTAGTAGCAAAATACTTGGATGTATGTACATGTAATTTTTGGTAGTCAAAATGTCTCACAAAAAATATATATATGTTGCATGTTATGTAAAGAAAATACCTTACAAGAATACCTTTTAATTTGAATACAATTTTAGTCAGCAAAAGAAAATATACTTGAATTTGCATGCGGCTTTAGGTAGCAAAAACTTGAGTAAAGCATGAAATGTATCACCTTGTTGTGTAGATAGCCAAGATTCATCACAAAGTTTGTATATGCATAAGTATTAGAAATACTGGAATGTGCACATGTGCAATTTTTGGTACCCCAAATGCTTTGAGTACGCATGTATGTAAATTTAGCCAAGGAAGTGCATGAGATGTAGGTAACAAATACACCTTGGAAGCACATATAAATAATCTAGGTAACGAAGGTGCCTTGATTGTACATGGGTGCATTTTTCTTAGTTATAAGAATGTCTTGTGCAAGTGAACGTTCGTAAAAGAAGTATGCGCATAAGCTTGCTCTAAATTTACATTGATGTTTGTATTTATTGGAGGAGGTTGTATGCCATTTTTGTTTTAAGAGTAGCATTCCTTGGTAAAACTAATTTTCCAAATGTTTGCCTTCGCAGGAAATGGCCCCGAGGAAGCTTGCCTCAAAGAGGTCCAGGAAGGACAAGGCGGCCGAAGGAACTAGTTCCGCTCCTGAGTATGACAGTCACCGCTTTAGGAGCGCTGTACACCAGGAGCACTTCGAGGCCATCAAGGGATGGTCGTTTCTCTGGGAGCGACGCATCCAGCTCAGGGACGACGAGTATACTGATTTCCAGGAGGAAATAGGGCGCCGGCGGTGGACATCACTGGTTACTCCCATGGCCAAGTTCGATCCAGAAATAGTCCTTGAGTTTTATGCCAATGCTTGGCCAATAGAGGAGGGCGTGCGTGACATGAGATCCTGGGTAAGGGGTCAGTGGATCCCGTTTGATGCCGACGCTATCGGCCAGCTCCTGGGATATCCGTTAGTGCTGGAAGAGGGCCAGGAGTGCGAGTATGGCCAGAGGAGGAACCAGTCTGATGGGTTCGATGAGGAGGCCATCGCTCAGCTGCTATGTATACCGGGGCAGGATTTTGCCCGGACTGCTGCAGGGAGGCGAGTGCGAATCATGCGCACCAACATGACCACCCTGACCCAGATATGGATGACGTTGCTCCTCAGCAACATCCTGCCCACCGATCATAATTCCGACCTCCCCCTGCCGAAGTGTCAGCTGGTGTACGCCATCCTGACGCGGATGAGCGTCCATGTGGCTCAGTTAATCGCTGATGCCATTTATATTTTTGCAGGTATGGCACCTACCAGGCACCCTTTGGATCCAGATAAGTCCAACAGGGCCCTGGGATTTCCCTCGCTGATCACAGGACTCTACCAGTCATTCGGAGTCCCTGTTGCACCTACCAAGGTGGTTCGGCCGCCTATCACCCGGGCTTTTATTGAGAAGTACTGTACCCAGAGACAGGCTCAGGGTGATGCTCCACAGGCCGCAGGCGCGCCACCACCACCTCATCAGGCTGGCCAGGCTGGGGCATTTGACATGGAGCAGTATTTACGGCATTTGGTTCGCCAGCAGGCGGCCAACCACCGAGTACATGTACAGACCCATGATTGTCTGTACCAGATGAGCCTCAGCATGCAGAGCTAGGGCTTCGCTTCTTTTTCATGCCCTACTCCAGACCAGTTCAGGGCAGAAGTCGCATGGCCCGGGGATTGGCCCGAGGCCCAAGCAGGAGTGGCACCCCCAGAAGCTCCCGGCGATGGAGAAGAGGCCCACGAGGACGAGGAGATGGCCGATTTGCTTGACTTCTTGGGAGGGAGTGGAGATACATGACTGGGAGATCCCCAAGATTCATGTTTTCTTTCATATTTCTTTTATCATTTTTATGTTATGTTATTGTTTTGACTTGAGATACTAATGTTTGTTTTTGTTGTTTCGATTGTCATTTGTACAGCGCATACATTTTTGTTTGAATTGTTGCGTTAGTGTTTATATATCATTACTATCGATGATGTTTGAAATTCTGGAACCGTGTAGAGTTCTTCGTTTAGGAACATCGTCCAAAAAAATATATGTAAAACAAACAAAAATCATGATAAAAATGAAAATAGAGAAGAAAAAAATGAAATGGAAAAAGAGCAAATAAAGAAAAAGAGAGCAAATAAGGAAAAAGAAAGCAAGTAAGAAAAAGATGGGAAAAATAAAGTTGTCTAGCTGAAAAAACCGACATGCTTTTGAAAAGAGATGACTTCCAACTTTTCTTTGAAAAATTCATTGGTCATAACCAATTTTTGAAAAAAATGTGTATACACCTGAAGGGTGAATGCTGTGAAATTTTCCCGGACGCCCGAAATGGACTCGGATCAATGCACAAATTGATAAAAGAACATATTTTGGAAACATTGGGTTGACTAAAAATAGAGAAAATGAATCCTGAGCCTTAGCATCACATGACCATAAAAATTTGACACTTGAGTGTCCACATAGGTGCATGCATGACCAGTTTTGCATAAAGTTTCCAAATCATCTTTTTTACATTTGTGTCATGGAAATAATGTGGGGCATCCCTTTTATCCTTGAACCAAACCAAACCCTGACATGTATGATTCTAGCCATTCTACAAGTCTTGAGCCAAAATCCTGACTCACCATAAACCTTGACCCAGGGTGAGAATGTCAATCCTTACCCTCGGAAGCAAAAAAAGAAAAGAAGGAAAATTTCCAATCAAAGAGAAAGCAAAAAGAAAAGAAAGGAAAATTCCCAATCAAAGAATGGGAGAAAGTAAAAAAAAGAGGAAGAAAAGGAAGGAAAGAAAGTTCCTGATCAAAGAAACTAGAAGAAATGTGCAGAAAGGTCTTTTTGACCAGACAATATCTGAACAATACAGAATTGTCACCAAATGAACAAAAGGAAGGAAAGGAAACCATGACCTAAAAGTGGTCTTCTCCCTTTGATTACCAACCAAAATCCTGTGCGTCGGTGACTTGTTCGCCTCGCGTCAAACAAGAACAGAAAAGGAAAAAGCCAAAAAAACTCAAAAGCCGGAAAACCCACCAAAGAACCCATTTCCAAGGGAAGTCCTATTGATCCATGATCACACGTGTAATCTTTGATTTGATAGGAAATGATTCGCAAAGTCAAGTCATGACATATCTATGGTTCGGAATTAGGATAAAACACTTACCTGTGCGAGATTGATACACTTTGAGTGATTTTCTTCTATTTTTGTCGAACCCAGTGTTTCCTCTAAATGGTCATTTAGAAACGAAATGCTAACATCCAAAATCTCAGTTATGGTTATGGGGGATTTCATCAGCAGACTCTCCTTCCCTGGTAAACGCATTGTTTGTCACTCAAAAAAGCATATGTTGCTCTAATCAGTTGGAATATTTGTCTCTTTACTAAAGCATGTTTGCATTTTAGTGGAGAAAACACAGAGACTTTTTCAAGTCTCACAAGTCTCCAGAACTACGTAGGCTTGAGATCCTCATTAGAGGATACGTAGGAGCAAGAGCCTTGCTTTTGTCAGCCGCCCCACAAGATCTGTCATACTGACCCTGAGGTCATGTGACATGCGGAGACAAAATTTGGTCATTCCGCACCCCTTTGCCATTCAGACACAGTCGTGTCCGATGGCGCGCAGAGACAAAATTTGGTCATTCTGCACCCTTTGTCATCCAGAGGCGGCGGGCCCGATGACATGCAGAGACAAAATTTGGTCATTCCGCACCCCTTTGCCATTCAGACACAGTCGTGTCCGATGGCGCGCAGAGACAAAATTTGGTCATTCTGCACCCTTTGTCATCCAGAGGCGGCGGGCCCGATGACATGCGGAGACAAAATTTGGTCATTCCGCACCCCTTTGCCATTCAGACACAGTCGTGTCCGATGGCGCGCAGAGACAAAATTTGGTCATTCAGCACCCTTTGTCAACCAGAGGCGGCGGGCTCGATGACATGCGGAGACGAAATTTGGTCATTCCGCACCCCTTTGCCATTCAGACACAGTCGTGTCCGATGGCGCGCAGAGACAAAATTTGGTCATTCTACACCCTTTGTCATCCAGAGGCGGCGGGCCCGATGACATGCGGAGACAAAATTTGGTCATTCCGCACCCCTTTGCCATTCAGACACAGTCGTGTCCGATGGCACGCAGAGACAAAATTTGGTCATTCTGCACCCTTTGTCATCCAGAGGCGGCGGGCCCGATGACATGCGGAGGCAAAATTTGGTCATTCCGCACCCCTTTTCCATTCAGACACAGTCGTGTCCGATGGCGCGCAGAGACAAAATTTGGTCATTCTGCACCCTTTGTCATCCAGAGGCGGCGGGCCCGATGACATGCGGAGACAAAATTTGGTCATTCCGCACCCCTTTGCCATTCAGACACAGTCGTGTCCGATGGCGCGCAGAGACAAAATTTGTTCATTCTGCACCCTTTGTCATCCAGAGGCGGCGGGCCCGATGACATGCGGAGATTTACATCATCTTCCGCGCTCACAAGATCTGTCATACTGACTTTTGAGTCACGCTGACGGGCGGAAATACCCGAGTGGTTATCCGTATAAACCTTCTTTTGCTATCTGTAAGACAGAACGCTTGATAGCATGCAGAGACTGACATTGTCTTCTGCACCTTTTGTTCCCTCGGGAACAACAAGTCATTTGCATGTGGAGATTTTATGGTCACCCGCGACTCTCGTCAATCGGGAGGAACGAAATTAGTGTCTTATCTTTACTTTCCTTTTATCTCCAATAAAAGACAAGTAAAGAGGGGCAACTGTCATACGCTAATTTCGTCCGGGGACCTTTGCTTGATGACATGCGACCTTTGTTTGGTCCTTTGCTTGATGACATGCGACCTTTGTCATACGCTCGTAATTGAAAACAGAAGCTCTGAGCAAATTCAAACGACAATAACTTTTTACTTCGATGTCCGATTGTGTCCCGTGGTATATCGAGACGCTCGAAATTGAAAACTGAAGCTCTGAGAAAAATCAAATGACAATAACTTTTTACTCGGATGTCCGATTGAGTCCCGTAATATATCGAGACACTCGTAATTGAAAACAGAAGCTCAGAGCAAATTCAAACGACAATAACTTTTTACTCGGATGTCCGATTGAGTCCCATAATATGTCGAGACGCTCGAAATTGAAAACAGAAGCTCTAAGCAAATTCAAACGACAATAACTTTTCACTCAGATGTCTGATTGAGTCTCGTAATATATCGAGACGCTCGTAATTGAACACAAAAGCTCTGAGCAAATTCAAACGACAATAACTTTTGACTCAAATGTCGACTTGTGTCCCGTAGTACATCGAGACGCTCGTAATAGAAAAGGGAAGCTCTAAGAAAAATCAAACGACAATAACTTTTAACTCTGATGTCGGATAGAGCCCAGTAAAATATTGAGACGCTCGAAATTGAAAACAGAAGCTCTAAGCAAAATCAAACGACAATAACTTTTGACTCGGATGTCCGATTGTGTCCCGCAGTATATCGAGACACTCGAAATTGAAAACTGAAGCTGTGAGAAAAATCAAACGACAATAACTTTTTACTCGGATGTCCGATTGAGTCCCGTAATATATCGAGACGCTCGAAATTGAAAACAGAAGCACTGAGAAAATTCAACCGACAATAACTTTTGACTCGGATGTCCGATTGTGTCCCGAAGTATATCGAGATGCTCGAAATTGAAAACTGAAGCTCTGAGCAAATTCAAACGACAATAACTTTTTACTCGGATGTCCGATTGAGTCCCGTAATATATCAAGACGCTCGTAATTGAAAAAAGAAGCTCTGAGAAAAATCAAACGACAATAACTTTTAACTCGGGTGTCCGATTGTGTCCCGTAGTATATCGAGACGCTCGTAATTGAAAAGGGAAGCTCTAAGAAAAATGAAACGACAATAACTTTTAACTCGGATGTCGGATAGAGCCCCATAAAATATCGAGACGCTCGAAATTAAAAACAGAAGCACTGAGCAAATTCAACCGACAATAACTTTTGACTCGGATGTCCGATTGTGTCCCACAGTATATCGAGACGCTCGAAATTGAAAACTGAAGCTCTGAGAAAAATCAAACGACAATAACTTTTTACTCGGATGTCCGATTGAGTCCCGTAATATATCGAGACGCTCGTAATTGAAAACAGAAGCTTTTACAAATTCAAACGACAATAACTTTTGACTCAGAGGTCCGATTGTGTCCCGTAGTATATCCAGACGCTCGAAATTAAAAACTGAAGCTCTGAGAAAAATCAAACAACAATAACTTTTTACTCAGATGTCCGATTGTGTCCCATAATATATCAAAATGCTCGTAATTGAAAACGGAAGCTCTTAGAAAAATCAAACGAAAATAAATTTTAACTCGGATGTCCGATTGTGTCCCGTAGTATATCGAGATGCTCGAAATTGAAAACTGAAGCTCTGAGAAAAATCAAACGATAATAACTTTTTACTCGGATGTCCGATTGAGTCCAGTAATATATCAAGACGCTCGTAATTGAAAACAGAAGCTCTGAGCAAATTCAAACGACAATAACTTTTGACTCGAATGTCCGACTGTGTCTCGTAGTATATTGCGACGCTCGAAATTGAAAACTGAGGCTCTGAGAAAAATCAAACGAGAATAACTTTTTACTCGGATTTCCGATTGTGTCCCATAATATATCAAAACGTTCGTAATTGTAAACGGAAACTCTTAGAAAAATCAACCGACAATAACTTTTGACTCGGATGTCCGATTGTGTCCCGAAGTATATCGAGACGCTCGAAATTGACAACTGAAGTTGTGAGAAAAATCAAACGACATTAACTTTTGACTCGGATGTCCGATTAAGTTTCGTAATATATCGAGACGCTCGAAATTGAAAACAGAAGCACTGAGCAAATTCAACCGACAATAACTTTTGACTCGGATGTCCGATTGTGTCCCGAAGTATATCGAGACGCTCGAAATTGAAAACTGAAGCTCTCAGAAAAATCAAACGACATTAACTTTTTACTCGGATGTTCGATTGAGTCCCGTAATATATCGAGACGCTCGTAATTGAAAACAGAAGCTCTGAGCAAATTCAAACGATAATAACTTTTGACTCGGATGTCCGATTGTGTCCCATAGTATATCGAGACGCTCGAAATTGAAAACTGAAGCTCTAAGAAATATCAAACGACAATAACTTTTTACTCGGATGTCCGATTGAGTCCCGTAATATATCGAGACGCTCGTAATTGAAACAGAAGCTCAGAGTAAATTCAAACCACAATAACTTTTTACTCGGATGTCCGATTGAGTCCCATAATATGACGAGACGCTCGAAATTGAAAACAGAAGCTCTGAGCAAATTCAAACAACTATAACATTTCACTCGGATGTCCGATTGAGTCTCGTAATATATCGAGACGCTCGTAATTGAACACAGAAGCTCTGAGCAAATTCAAACGGCAATAAATTTTGACTCGGATGTCGACTTGTGTCCCGTAGTACATCGAGACGCTCATAATAGAAATGGGAAGCTCTAAGAAAAATCAAACGTCAATAACTTTTAATTCGGATGTCGGATAGAGCCCCGTAAAATATCGAGACGCTCGAAATTGAAAACAGAAGCTCTAAGCAAATTCAAACGACAATAACTTTTGACTCGGATGTCCGATTGTGTCCCGTAATATATCGAGACGCTCGTAATTGAAAAAAGAAGCTCTGAGCAAATTCAAAAGACAATAACTTTTAACTCGGGTGTCCGATTGTGTCCCGTAGTATATCGAGACGCTCGTAATTGAAAAGGGAAGCTCTTAGAAAAATCAAACGACAATAACTTTTAACTCGGATGTCGGATAGAGACCCGTAAAATATCGAGACGCTCGAAATTGAAAACAGAAGCACTGAGCAAATTCAAACGACAATAACCATTTACTCGGATGTCCGATTGAGTCCCGTAATATATCGAGATGCTCGAAATTGAAAACTGAAGCTGTGAGAAAAATCAAACGACAATAACTTTTGACTTTGATGTCCGATTAAGTTCCGTAATATATCGAGACGCTCAAAATTGAAAACAGAAGCACTGAGCAAATTCAACCGACAATAACTTTTGACTCGGATGTCCGATTGTGTACCGAAGTATATCGAGACGCTCGAAATTGAAAACTGAAGCTCTGAGAAAATCAAACGACATTAACTTTTTACTCGGATGTTCGATTGAGTCCCGTAATATATCGAGACGCTCGTAATTGAAAACAGAAGCTCTGAGCAAATTCAAACGACAATAACTTTTGACTCGGATGTCCGATTGTGTCCCGTAGTATATCGAGATGCTCGAAATTGAAAACTGAAGCTCTGAGAAAAATCAAACGACAATAACTTTTAACTCGGATGTCGGATAGAGCCCCGTAAAATATCGAGACGCTCGAAATTGAAAACAGAAGCTTTGAGCAAATTCAAACGACAATAACTTTTGACTCGGATGTCCGATTGAGTCCCGTAATATATCAGGACGCTCGTAATTGAAAACAGAAGCTCTGAGAAAATTCAAACGACAATAACTTTTTACTCGGATGTCCGATTGAGTCCCGTAATATATCGAGACGCTCGTAATTGAAAATAGAAGCTCTGAGCAAATTCAAACGACAATAACTTTTAACTCGGGTGTCCGATTGTGTCACGTAATATATCGGGACGCTCGTAATTGAAAAGGGAAGCTCTTAGAAAAATCAAACGACAATAACTTTTAACTCGGATGTCTGGATAGAGCCCCGTAAAATATCGAGACGCTCGAAATTGAAAACAGAAGCTTTGAGCAAATTCAAACGACAATAGCTTTTGACTCGGATTCCGATTGTGTCCCGTAGTATATCGAGACGCTCGTAATTGAAAACAGAAGCTCTGAGCCAATTCAAACGACAATAACTTTTAACTCGGGTGTCCGATTGTGTCCTGTAGTATATTGAGACGCTCGAAATTGAAAACAGAAGCTTTGAGCAAATTCAAACGACAATAACTTTTGACTCGGGTGTCCGATTGTGTCCCGTAGTATATCGAGATGCTCGAAATTGAAAACTGAAGCTCTGAGAAAAATCAAACGACAATAACTTTTTACTCGGATGTCCGATTGAGTCCCGTAATATATCGAGACGCTCGTAATTGAAAACAGAAGCTCTGAGCAAATTCAAACGACAATAACTTTTGACTCGGATGTCCGATTGAGTCCCGTAATATATCGAGACGCTCGTAATTGAAAACAGAAGCTCTGAGCAAATTCAAACGACAATAACTTTTAACTCGGGTGTCCGATTGTGTCCCGTAGTATATCGAGACGCTCGAAATTGAAAACTGAAGCTCTGAGCGAATTCAAACGACAATAACTTTTGACTCGGATGTCCGATTGAGTCCCGTAGTATATCGAGACGCTCGTAATTGAAAATAGAAGCTCTGAGCAAATTCAAACGACAATAACTTTTAACTCGGATGTCCGATTGAGTCCCGTAATATATCGAGAAGCTCGTAATTGAAAACGGAGCTCTGAGAAAATTCAGACGACAATTAACTTTTGACTCGGATGTCCGATTGGGTCCCGTAATATATCGAGACGCTCGTAATTGAAAACAGAAGCTCTGAGCAAATTCAAACGACAATAACTTTTAACTCGGGTGTCCGATTGTGTCCCGTAGTATATCGAGACGCTCGTAATTGAAAACAGAAGCTCTGAGCGAATTCAAGGACAATAACTTTTAACTCGGATGTCGGATAGAGCCCCGTAAAATATCGAGACGCTCGAAATTGAAAACAGAAGCACTGAGCAAATTCAAACGACAATAACTTTTTACTCGGATGTCCGATTGAGTCCCGTAATATATCGAGACGCTCGAAATTGAAAACTGAAGCTCTAAGAAAAATCAAACGACAATAACTTTTTAGTCGGATGTCCGATTGTGTCCCGTAGTATATCGAGACGCTCGAAATTGAAAACAGAAGCTCTGGGAAAAATCAAACGACAATAACTTTTGACTCAAATGTCGACTTGTGTCCCGTAGTACATCGAGATGCTCGTAATAGAAAAGGGAAGCTCTAAGAAAAATCAAACGACAATAACTTTTAACTCGGATGTCCGATTGTGTTCCGTAGTATATCGAGACGATCGAAATTGAAAATTGAAGCTCTGAGAAAAATCAAACGACAATAACTTTTTACTTGGATGTCCGATTGAGTTTCGTAATATATCGAGACGCTCGTAATTGAAAACACAAGCTCTGAGCAAATTCAAACAACAATAACTTTTTACTCGGATGTACGATTGAGTCCCGTAATATATCGAGACGCTCGTAATTGAAAACAGAAGCTCTGAGCAAATTCAAACGACAATAACTTTTAACTCGGGTGTCCGATTGTGTCCCGTAGTATATCCAGACGCTCGAAATTAAAAATTGAAGCTCTAAGAAAAATCAAACGACAATAACTTTTTACTCGGATGTCCGATTGTGTCCCATAATATATCAAAATTCTCGTAATTGAAAACGGAAGCTCTTAGAAAAATCAAACGACAATAAATTTTAACTCGGATATCCGATTTTGTCCCGTAGTATATCGAGATGCTCGAAATTGAAAACTGAAGCTCTCAGAAAAATCAAACAACAATAACTTTTTACTCGGATGTCCGATTGAGTCCAGTAATATATCGAGACGCTCGTAATTGAAAACAGAAGCTCTGTGCAAATTCAAACGACAATAACTTTTGACTCGAATGTCCGATTGTGTCCAGTAGTATATTGCGACGCTCAAAATTGAAAACTGAGGCTCTGAGAAAAATCAAACGACAATAACTTTTTAGTCGGATGTCCGATTGTGTCCCGAAGTATATCGAGACACTCGTAATTGAACATAGAAGCTATGAGCAAATTCAAACGACAATAACTTTTGACTCAAATGTCGACTTGTGTCCCGTAGTACATCGAGACGCTCGTAAAAGAAAAGGGAAGCTCTAAGAAAAATCAAACGACAATAACTTTTAACTTGGATGTCGGATAGAGCCCCGTATTATATCGAGACGCTCGTAATTGAAAACAGAAGCTCTGAGCAATTTCAAACGACAATAACTTTTGACTCGGATGTCCGATTGTGTCCCGTAGTATATCGAGACGCTCGTAATTGAAAACAGAAGCTCTGAGCAAATTCAAACGACAATAAATTTTGACTTGGATGTCTGATTGTGTCCCGTAGTATATCGAGACGCTCGAAATTGAAAACTGAAGCTCTGTGAAAAATCAAATGACAATAAATTTTTAGTCGGATGTCCGATTGTGTCCCATAATATATCGAAACCCTCGTAATTGAAAACGGATGCTTTAAGAAAAATCAAACGACAATAAATTTTAACTCGGATGTCCGATTGTGTTCCGTAGTATATCTAGAAGCTCGTAATTGAAAACACAAGCTCTGAGCAAATTCAAACAACAATAACTTTTTACTCGGATGTCCGATTGAGTCCCGTAATATATCTAGACGCTCGTAATTGAAAACAGAAGCTCGGAGCAAATTCAAACGACAATAACTTTTAACTCGGGTGTCCGATTGTGTCCCGTAGTATATCGAGACGCTCGAAATTGAAAACTGAAGCTCTGAGAAAAATAAGACGACAATAACTTTTTACTCAGATGTCTGATTGAGTTCCGTAATATATCGAGATGCTCGTAATTGAAGACAGAAGCTCTGAGCAAATTCAAACAACAATAACTTTTTAATGGGATGTTCGATTGAGTCCCATAATATATCGAGACGCTCGTAATTGAAATCAGAAGCTCTGAGCAAATTCAAACGACAATAACTTTTAACTCGTGTGTCCGATTGTGTCCCGTAGTATATCGACATGCTCGTAATTGAAAAGGGAAGCTCTAAGAAAAATCAAACGACAATAACTTTTAACTCGGATGTCGGATAGAGCCCCGTAAAATATCGAGACGCTCGATATTGAAAACTGAAGCTCTAAGAAAAATAAAACGACAATAACTTTTTACTCGGATGTCTGATTGAGTCCCGTAATATATCGAGATGCTCATAATTGAAAACAGAAGCTCTGAGAAAATTCAAACAACAATAACTTTTTAATGGGATGTCCGATTGAGTCCCGTAATATATCGAGACGCTCGCAATTGAAAACTCAAGCTCTGAGCAAATTCAAACGACAATAACCTTTAACTCGGGTGTCCGATTGTGTCCTGTAGTATATCGAGACGCTCGTAATTGAAAAGGGAAGCTCTAACAAAAATCAAACGACAATAACTTTTAACTCGGATGTCGGATAGAGCCCCGTAAAATATTGAAACGCTCAAAATTGAAAACAGAAGCACTGAGCAAATTCAACCGACAATACCTTTTGACTCGGATGTGAAATTCTGATACTGAGGTCAGATGTCGTACCGGATGTCACGACATCACGCTTCAGAACAAGGAGATTATATTTGACTGTATGAACAGATTAAACAAGTAAATAACACAAGAGAATTGTTAACCCAGTTCGGTGCAACGTCACCTACATCTGGGGGCTACCAAGCCAGGGAGGAAATCCACTAAAATAGTGTTAGTTCGAAGATCTAACAGCCACTGTTTACAACCTTCTCACCTAACCACTACCCGTGCAACCTCTACCTAAGAGCCACTCTTAGATATGAGAACCCCTCTCACTCCCTCTCAATCACTCTCCCGTGTTTACAATTAAATCAAATACACACCAGAGATTGCTCTCTGAACAATAGAGATCAACTCTACACACTCAGGTCCAACACTTGATGTTAGGGTAACATCAAGGTGGCTCACAAAACACTCAAGTCCCAAAACTCACAAAATAACTCTACAATCCCGGACTTGGTAGAAGACTCGTGCAGCCTTCATTGTTTATATAGCAGTGTGTGTATCTGGGCTGCAACAACTTGCGCTGGATGAGATCTATCATTTTCCTGAAAATCTGCACTTAAAGATCTAAGAGATAAAGCTTGATCTTTTAGTTTTTTATCTTTAATCTTTAATCCCTGAACGAACTATTCAAGTTTGTAATTCGAACTTTAATTATCTTTTAATTCGTTCGTAAAGATAGATCGCCAAATCTGTTGCTAACTGCACATTAATCTGTTAAAGATATAACAGATTTATGTGTCCAGTATTTTCGGGCAAGATGTCCTGGACATCGTATCCGACATCGTGGATCCTGCAGCTTCAATTCTTCATTTGACATTTTATCTTGCCTTGTGCATTGTGCAGCCCAATCTGATTCCTTGACATAACGTTGGACATCATGTGCAGCAACTCCAGCTTTCCTTCATTGTCTAAGTGCTTATGTTTTAACAAAATTTTAGCCAATCTTTTAAAACTCAGTAAAGCTAAGCACTAACAATCTCCCCCTTTGGCAAATTTTGTCTAAAACATACTTAGACACTTCCTGAGCAGGTACGAGCAGTTATGCAAGTGGGATCAGCAACTTTCATTATCAGAGTAATCAAGCACAGCGGTATCTGTAGTGGCGACAGCAAAATTCTGCAAGTTGCAAGTCGTTTCCAGGATGTCAAGACATCTCACGTGACATCAGCTTTCTGCTCCCCCTGTCTCCATGCTCCTACTGCTGTGAAGCAGTTCACTGCGGCATCTTCTATCAGCTACTAGTCTTTTCCAGGATGTCAAGACATCTCATGTGACATCAGCTTTCTGCTCCCCCTGTCTCCATGCTCTTACTGCATCTTCTGTCAGCTACTAGTTTCAGTAGCTTACATCAATCATCATCAGCAGCAGCAGTCTCCCCCTCAAATCATATACATACAACTCCCCCTCAAAATCATGAATCATGCACACATCGTATCCTACTACTCAAAATCATAAACCATGCATAATACTAATAATACTATTACTCCCCCTTTTTAGACAGAATTTGACAAAAGTAGAATGCATGCAAATATTACAGACCAATAGCAATCAATTGTTCAAAGGGACATGCCCCTATAGCTAGTAAAAAGCAACAATAAAGGTCTGATGGTCATGGGGTGGCATCAGAATCATCATCATCTGATTCTGTATCCTCTGCTGCATCTTCTTCTTCCTCAGCGGCTTCTTCTTCTTCCTCAGCTGCTTCTTCTTCTTCCTCAGCTGCTTCACCATCATCAATGCCACTGTCTGAGAGTCTTTTGATCAGGCGTTCCAGCTCCATTTTCTTCTCTGTGGTGGCTTTGATGGTTGCTTCCAGCACCTTGCATGTGTCCTTGAGTTCAGCAATCAAGGCATCCTTGGACACAGCACCTGAAGCAGCAGCTTTCCCTGATGTCGAGACAATGTCTGGGACATGTGTCCCCTCAAACAGTTTGTAATGCAGGGACAGAGCCGATTCTCTCTTCATCACAGAGTCAATGTTGTTTAAAATATTGGGATGTTGACTCAACATAATGCCACACAATATAGTTGGGAAGGCAATGGGTAATTTGATAGCAAAAGATTCTGAATGCTTAACAGTTTGATCAAAAATATAGTTTCCAAAATTAAATTTGGACTTGGTTCCAACAGCATACAGAAATTTACCCAAACCTGTGGCAACAGTGGAAGTATGATTGGTGGGTACCCAGTTTGCAGTGCCAATCCTATGCAGGATTGCATACTTCACACTTAGCTTCCCTGCAGAAAGCTTCCCTTTCTTTGGCCAATGCTGGACTTGTTTGGCAGTGATTTCCTTGGCAATTTGATGCTCAGAAACAGCAATATCCACCACTCCTTCAGTTGGTCTGCCCAGGTATTTGTTGATTACAGCAGGGGAGAATCTAACACATTTTCCTCTGACAAACACTTTCTGATACTCATCACTCTTTCTGTTTGTTATGTCAGAGGGAATGTTGACAATGAATTCCCTGACTAGACTTTCATAGCAATCTCCCAACTTGGTGACAGTTTTCAGCAGTCCAGCAGTTTTGATGAGGTCCATGATCTCCTTGCAATCCAAGGCATCTCTTCCCAGTTCTCTTTCTAAGGAAAGTCTGCGTTGATATACAAATTTCCACCTTTCAACATTGCCAATGGAGTGGAATGAAATGTTGTCCAATGGTGCATCAGGGACATTTCCAGGCACCTTTTTCCCTGATTTCTTGGCCCTCTTGATGTCAAGAACATCTAGTTCGACATCATCATCAGAATCAGATGAGGAAATTTCTTTCCTCTTCTTGGAAGGAATTGCAACTTTGCTCCATCTGGATGTGGTAGGAGTGATTGGTGTGCTCTTCTTCTGTGCCATAGTTTTGATTCGTCCAGACCTAGTAATGGGGGTTTTCCCCTTTCTGCTTTGTAATCTTTCTGCAATGCCAGGTGGCAACTTGTTGGCAATGGGTTCCTCATCAGATTCTACTTCTTCTAGGTCAATGAGGTCACCTGGAGCAGGTTCTGGTGCCCTTGGTGCAGGGGTTTCCTCTGTGGCTTGATCCTCTTCCTCTGTTGATTCCTCTTTTCTGGATGAAGAGAGGACTTCAGCATTTGGGGTGGAAGATGTTGGAACATCTTTATCAGCATCAGGGACAGAAGCATTTTTCAGAATGCTACTCACAATACTGCGGATCTTCTTATCCATCTCCGGGTCTACTTCCCTAGGACTTGTTGCAAGGCTAGGGTTTTCAGAAATCTTCACTCCCTGTTGTCTTTTGGGAACCAGTTTCTCAGGAACAGGGGCTTGACCAGGAATCATTTGTATGGGTTGGATATGGAATTCAGGTTGTTCCTGGTTTGATGGTGCTTTGGTGAATGATGGAGATGATGGTACAGAGGGTGAACCAGGAGATGAAGTATCTTTTGGTGAGGTAGCCATGGAGAAGTGGAGCTTTTGAAATGGTTTCGTGAAAATCTGAGAGGTGTTGGGGAATGCTGATGAAAACGAGAATGCCACGAAAATGTAAATTTGAATGAGGAATGTAGAGGGACGTGTGAAGCAACGGTCGAATCTGTTTTGGCCCAGTAGTGAACGTGCTATTAACGTTTGAGCACATTCAGATAGAAGTAATTGCTATAAGTCTTCTAGCAGACAAATGCCCAGCTTGCCCCTCAGTTTTTCAAACTGATTTGCATCCAATGCCTTTGTGAAAATATCTGCTATTTGTTCCTCAGTGTCAACATGCTCCAGTGTGATAACTTTATCATCAACAAGATCTCTAATATAGTGATGTCTAATGTCAATGTGCTTGGTTCTGCTGTGTTGAACTGGATTTTTAGAAATATTAATAGCACTCAAGTTGTCACAGTACAATGTCATGACATCTTGTTCGACATTGTACTCCTTAAGCATCTGCTTCATCCAAACTAGTTGTGAACAGCTGCTTCCTGCTGCAATATACTCTGCTTCTGCAGTAGATAGGGACACACAGTTCTGCTTCTTGCTGAACCATGAAATAAGATTGTTGCCCAAATAGAAACATCCACCAGAAGTGCTTTTTCTGTCATCTGCACTTCCAGCCCAATCAGCATCACAATACCCAACCAGCATTGAATCTGAACAATGACAGTACATAATCCCATAGTTACTGGTGCCATTTACATATTTCAGAATTCTCTTTACTTGATTCAAGTGACTTATCTTAGGATTGGCTTGATATCTTGCACAAACACCTACTACAAAGGTGATGTCAGGTCTGCTTGCTGTTAAATATAGTAAGCTCCCAATCATGCTTCTGTACAGACTTTGATCAACACTGGTGCCAGCTTCATCTTTTGACAGCTTCAAGTGAGTAGGTGCAGGTGTTCTTTTATGGCTTGCATTTTCCATCCCAAACTTCTTGACAATGTTCTTTGCATACTTGCTTTGTGAGAGGAATATGGAGTCTTCCATCTGCTTCACTTGGAGTCCCAGAAAATAAGTCAGCTCTCCAACAAGACTCATCTCAAATTCAGATTGCATCTGTTGGACAAAATGTCGAAGCATCTCATTCGACATCCCTCCAAACACAATGTCATCAACATATATCTGTGCTATCATCAAGTTTTCAGCATCTTGTTTGACAAAGAGAGTCTTGTCAATTCCTCCCTTCCTATACCCTTGCTGAGTAAGGAACTCTGTTAGCCTTTCATACCACGCTCTTGGAGCTTGCTTCAATCCATAGAGAGCCTTCTTGAGCCTGTATACATGATCTGGATGAGTTGGATCTACAAATCCCTTTGGCTGCTCCACATAGGCTTCTTCATTTAGGTATCCATTCAGAAACGCGCTCTTCACATCCATCTGGTACAGCTTGAATTTGAGGATGCAAGCTACACCAAGTAACAATCTGATGGACTCAAGTCTAGCAACAGGGGCGAAAGTTTCATCAAAGTCTACACCTTCAATCTGAGTGTAGCCTTGAGCAACAAGTCTGGCCTTGTTTCTGGTTATAACACCTTCTTCATTGGTTTTGTTCTTGAAGATCCACTTGGTGCCAATCACATTAGTTCCCTCGGGTCTAGGAACTAGCTCCCAAACTTCATTCCTTTTGAATTGCTCCAATTCTTCTTGCATAGCATTGATCCAGAACTCATCAGTCAGTGCCTCTTTCACATTCTTGGGCTCAATTTTGGAGACAAAACATGAATTGGAGACAATCTCAATCTCCCTTGATCTTGTAGTGACTCCTCTGTTTGGATCTCCTATAATCAGCTCCTTGGGGTGCATCTTCTGGATTCTAATGGAGGGATTCTTGTCGGGTTGATAGATGTTTGGTTCATCTGTAGCAAAATCAGAGTTTTCTGCATTTTCTGCACTTTTAGCTGTATCTGCTACATTGTCTCCCGATGTTCTGACATCTTCTTCGACATCCTTCTTTCTTGCTGGAGTTAGATCATCAACAACCACATTGATGGATTCCATCACAGTTCTGGTTCTGGAATTGAATACTCTATATGCTCTGCTGTTTGTAGAGTATCCCAAGAATATTCCTGCATCACTCTTGGGATCCATCTTTCTCCTTTGCTCTCTATCTGCCAAAATGTAACATGGACTTCCAAAGATGTGGAAGTGCTTGACAGTTGGCTTCCTCCCTTTCCAGATTTCATACAGTGTGGTTGGAGTCCCTCTTCTAAGTGTGACTCTGTTGTGGATGTAGCATGCTGTGTTCATGGCTTCAGCCCAGAGATTATAGGGAAGTTCTTTGGCATGAAGCATGACCCTAGCAGCTTCTTGCAAAGTCCTGTTTTTCCTTTCAACTATGCCATTTTGTTGTGGTGTAATGGCTGCAGAGAACTCATGAGTGATGCCTTCAGATGTGCAGAATTCAGTAAACTTGCTGTTTTCAAACTCTCTGCCATGGTCACTCCTGATTCTCTTGATGACACAGTCTTTTTCTCTTTGAAGTCTTAGACTCAACTCCTTGAATACTTCAAAGGTGTCTGATTTCTCTCTGATAAAGTTGACCCAGGTAAATCTGGAGAAATCATCCACAACAACATAGGCATACCTTTTTCCTCCAAGGCTTTCAACTTGCATAGGCCCCATCAAGTCCATGTGAAGTAGTTCCAGTACCCTGGAAGTGGTCTGATGTTGAAGCTTCTGGTGGGACATCTTGACTTGCTTTCCAATCTGACATTCACCACAGATTCTGCCTTCTTCTATTTTCAGATTGGGAATGCCTCTAACAGCACCTTTGTCAATGATTTTCTTCATGCCTCTTAAGTGCAGATGTCCAAATCTTTGATGCCATATTTTGACTTCATCTTCTTTGGAGGATAGACATGTGGAGGAGTAACTGGTTTCTTGAGGTGTCCATAGGTAACAGTTGTCCTTTGATCTGCTGCCCTTCATTAGAACTTCACTCTTCTCATTTGTCACCAAGCATTCTGACTTTGTGAAGTTTACATTGAATCCTTCATCACACAACTGACTGATGCTGATCAGGTTTGCAGTCAGTCCCTTCACCAGCAATACTTTGTTCAGACTAGGAAGTCCATCATGGACTAGCTTTCCCATTCCAGTGATCTTTCCTTTAGAGCCATCTCCAAATGTCACATAGCTAGTGGAGCAAGGTTCAATGTTCACCAGGAATTCTTTAACTCCTGTCATGTGTCTGGAACAGCCGCTATCTAGGTACCAATCTTCCTTAGCTGATGCTCTAAGTGAAGTATGAACAACAAGACTAACAGTCTTGTGTTTTGGAACCCACATCATCTTCCTTCCGCTGCTGCTACCTTGAGTTCCATGATGTGGATGGCCATGTAAATGATAGCAAAAGGGCTTTATGTGACCATACTTGCCACAGTAGTGACACCTCCACTTCTTTCTTTTGCTCTTTTTCTGCTGCGTTCCATGATGTCGAGACCGATGTTGTGACATCGTGGCTCCAGTGCTGTTTTTGGCAGGAACAAATTCTGTCATGGTCGTTCTGCCAGCAGATTTATGATTAAATCCAAGTCCTCTCTGGTTTCCAACATTCTTCCCAAGCTGTAGCACCTCATCAAGCAAATCTGAGCCTTTATTCAGCATCTTTATTGATTTTGTCATGTTTTCCAGTTTAGAGTTCAGAAAACCAATTTCTCCTTTAAGTTCAGAGATTTCCTCTTCATGTGCCTCCTTCTCAGCCTCCAGATTTGCAATGACCTTCTTTAGTTGTGCTTCTTGCTGAAGAATCTTCTCACTTTTGATGCATAATTCTCTATAGGATATAGCAAGCTCATCAAAAGTGATTTCACTATCTGTATCACTTGAATCTTCAGCAGATTCAAATCTCCCAGTGAGTGCATTCACATCTCTGTCAGAATCACTTTCTTGTTCACTCTCTGTATCATCAGACCGACATACAGAAAGTCCTTTCCTCTGCTTCTTGAGATGAGTGGGACATTCAGCTTTGATGTGTCCATAGCCTTCACACCCATGGCATTGAATTCCTTTGCTGTGACTGGGCTTTTCATCTGACCTTCTCTGGTATTCACTACCTTTCCTGATGTCGAAAGGGATGTTCCGGACATGTGGTTTCTGCCTCCTGTCCATTCTGTTCAGCACTTTGTTGAACTGTTTTCCAAGGAGCACAACTGCATTAGTTAGACCTTCATCAGTATCCAGGTCATACTCATCTTCTTCTCCTTCATCATTGGACACGAACGCCAGGTTCTTGCTCTTCTTTTCAGTCCTATCCGAGAGTCCTAGCTCAAAGGTTTGAAGGGAACCAATGAGTTCATCTACTCTCATGTTGCAAATGTCTTGGGCCTCCTCTATTGCAGTGACTTTCATGTCAAATCTCTTAGGCAAAGATCTGAGGATCTTTCTCACCAGCTTTTCATCTGTCATCCTTTCTCCCAAGGCAGTGCAAGCATTGGCAATTTCAAGAATGTTCATGTGGAAGTCATGAATACACTCTTCCTCCTTCATCTTCAGATTTTCGAATTTTGTAGCCAATAGTTGCAATCTGGACATCTTCACTTTGGAGGTTCCTTCATGAGTGGTTTTCAGGATCTCCCATGCATCCTTGGCCACAGTGCATGTGTTGATCAGTCTGAAGATATTCTTGTCAACTCCATTGAATAGAGCATTCAAGGCTTTGGAGTTTCCAAGTGCCAATTCGTCTTCTTCTTTTGTCCAGTCTTCTTCTGGCTTCAATCCATCAGTGGGCTTTCCTTCTGTGTCCAGCATCTTGGGATGTTCCCAGCCTTTGATGACAGCTTTCCAGGTTCTGCTATCCAGTGATTTGAGGAAGGCCACCATCCTTGCTTTCCAGTATTCATAGTTGGTTCCATCCAGAATTGGTGGTCTGTTCACTGGTCCTCCTTCTTTCTCCATGTTCATCAGAATTTATCTCCCTAGATCTCACTCAGTGATTTCGAGTGCCCGCTCTGATACCAAATGAAATTCTGATACTGAGGTCAGATGTCGTACCGGATGTCACGACATCACGCTTCAGAACAAGGAGATTATATTTGACTGTATGAACAGATTAAACAAGTAAATAACACAAGAGAATTGTTAACCCAGTTCGGTGCAACGTCACCTACATCTGGGGGCTACCAAGCCAGGGAGGAAATCCACTAAAATAGTGTTAGTTCGAAGATCTAACAGCCACTGTTTACAACCTTCTCACCTAACCACTACCCGTGCAACCTCTACCTAAGAGCCACTCTTAGATATGAGAACCCCTCTCACTCCCTCTCAATCACTCTCCCGTGTTTACAATTAAATCAAATACACACCAGAGATTGCTCTCTGAACAATAGAGATCAACTCTACACACTCAGGTCCAACACTTGATGTTAGGGTAACATCAAGGTGGCTCACAAAACACTCAAGTCCCAAAACTCACAAAATAACTCTACAATCCCGGACTTGGTAGAAGACTCGTGCAGCCTTCATTGTTTATATAGCAGTGTGCGTATCTGGGCTGCAACAACTTGCGCTGGATGAGATCTATCATTTTCCTGAAAATCTGCACTTAAAGATCTAAGAGATAAAGCTTGATCTTTTAGTTTTTTATCTTTAATCTTTAATCCCTGAACGAACTATTCAAGTTTGTAATTCGAACTTTAATTATCTTTTAATTCGTTCCTAAAGATAGATCGCCAAATCTGTTGCTAACTGCACATTAATCTGTTAAAGATATAACAGATTTATGTGTCCAGTATTTTCGGGCAAGATGTCCTGGACATCGTATCCGACATCGTGGATCCTGCAGCTTCAATTCTTCATTTGACATTTTATCTTGCCTTGTGCATTGTGCAGCCCAATCTGATTCCTTGACATAACGTTGGACATCATGTGCAGCAACTCCAGCTTTCCTTCATTGTCTAAGTGCTTATGTTTTAACAAAATTTTAGCCAATCTTTTAAAACTCAGTAAAGCTAAGCACTAACAGGATGTCCGATTGTGTCCCGAAGAATATCGAGACGCTCGAAATTGAAAACTGAAGCTCTGAGAAAAATCAAACGACAATAACTTTTTACTCGGATGTCCGATTGAGTCCCGTAATACATCGAGATGCTCGTAATTGAAAACAGAAGCTCTGAGCAAATTCAAACGACAATAACTTTTGACTCAGATATCCGATTGTGTCCCGTAGTATATCGAGACGCTCAAAATTGAAAACTGAAGCTCTGAGAAAAATCAAACGACAATAATTTTTTACTCGGATGTCCGATTGAGTCCCATAATATGTCGAGACGCTCGAAATTGAAAACAGAAGCTCTAAGCAAATTCAAACGACAATAACTTTTTACTCGAATGTCCGATTGAGTCTCTTAATATATCGAGACGCTCGTAATTGAACACAGAAGCTCTGAGCAAATTCAAACAACAATAACTTTTGACTCAAATGTCAACTTGTGTCCCGTGGTACATCGAGACGCTCGTAATAGAAAAGGGAAGCTCTAAGATAAATCAAACAACAATAACTTTTAACTCGGATGTCGGATAGAGCCCTGTAAAATATCGAGACGCTCGAAATTGAAAACAGAAGCATAGAGCAAATTCAAACGACAATAACTTTTTACTCGGATGTTCGATTGTGTCCCGTAGTATATCGAGACGCTCGAAATTGAAAACTGAAGCTCTGAGAAAAATAAAACGACAATAAATTTTAACTCGGATGTCGAATAGAGCCCCGTAAAATATCGAGACGCTCGAAATTGAAAATAGAAGCTCTAAGCAAATTCAAACGACAATAACTTTTTACTCGGATGTCCGATTGTGTCCCGTAGTATATCGAGACGCTCGAAATTGAAAACTGAAGCTGTGAGAAAAATTAAACGACAATAACTTTTAACTCGGGTGTCCGATTGTGTCCCGTAGTATATTGAGACGCTCGTAATTGAAAACAGAAGCACTGAGCAAATTCAAACGACAATAACTTTTGACTCGGATGTCCGATTGTGTCCCGTAGTATATCGAGACGCTCGTAATTGAAAACAGAAGCTCTGAGCAAATTCAAACGCCAATAACTTTTGACTCGGATGTCCGATTGTGTCCCGTGTAACATCCTGGAAATTTCTACCTGGAGTTTTTGGAAACGATGTATTTTGAATGATTATATATATATAGTATTATTTAATGTATATGCCTATATGTTCTTGGTAGAAGTAGGAATAGTGGGGGCAAGATATGCGGGTTAGGCTAATTAAGGAAGAGAAGTCCATAACTAGGAGGTTATGGGTTAATTCTTAATTAACTAGTCTAAAAAATCATCGTTTTGCGTGCGACTTAAAATTTAACGAAACCAACCTCTGAACCACGCTCGGGGTTTTATTCTGAGTGTTTTGATATATATATTGCTTACTTTCAAAAACTGGCCCCGACGGACGCAGAGAAACGCGAGGAATTGGAACCAGAGAAACGGCACGCAAATCGATGCAGGATTTTAGCGTTTCAAAGGTCAGATTTTCCTCACTTTTGTGACTGAGTATGGGTCACAATCAAAAAGGGAAAGTGGGCCCTTCTTGCTCCACTCAAATGGAGACATGTGGCATTGCTCAAATAAAATAATAGAAAAAGAGAAAACCCTTTTATTTAAAAACCAAAAAGCTTTTCTCTCTCTTCACTCAGCCCCCACACTTTTTTTTTCAGACAGCTCTCTCTCTCCCTCACGTTGCCATTTTCTTCTCCCTCATTCTCCATTGAAACCCCAACAAAGCTCCAACCTTTGGTGCTCATTTCTGCCCCAAATCGCGAAAGGAGGGCATTTTCGGGGTCGTGAAGTGCGTGGCTACGAGTGGGACTTCGAAATTTCAGGTTTGGGTGGACTTCTTTCTCTCTTAAATTTCGTGGGTATGGGGTTTTGGGAGATATGATGGGTAGTTTTGTTAGTTTTCTGCTTCATGATGGTTATTTGTGAAGACTCTTGTTGAAAGCTTGTTGAAATTGCCATGTTTGGATGAGTTAAACATACCCATTCTATTTTAGGGTTTTTGTGATGATGTTTGTGATGTTTATATGCTGAAATTGCTGATGGAAATCTGTTAGAGACGAAGGGTAGAACTAACCTAGGGTTAGAAAGTGAGAATGTGATGTTATGAGTGGAAAAAGAGTGAGACTTTGAGGGTTGGAAGGCTAAGTCTGAATTCTGTGGTAAATGGAGGTTAAAGTGAGTTAATACTAGCTTGAAATGTCATTTAGGACTTATGAGAAAGCTTGGACTGTGCTAGAGAGAAAAATAAATGACCAAAGTGAACAAAGAGCCATTTCTAGGGCAAATTTGGGTGTTGAAGAGTCAAATTTTGATTCGGTGAGATTTTAGGTGTAAATCCAGTTTGAACAAGTCTAAATGGATGTTATGGACTGGTGTGAGGTGAGAGTTTGCTTCAAATTTACCTCATTCTAAATTTCACTTTTCAAACCTAGAAAACCCAATTGAATGGAGGGGTGTTGGACACCTAGATTCTGTGTTGCTGTGCTTTAAAGCTTGACTTTGGTTTAGACATGATTGATACATGATTTGGGACTTGTAGGAATTGATTTGGGCAAGATTGGATGAGAGGAAGTGTGAATTTCGAAATCTGCACTTTGTGCAGATTTTTGCTGTGAAATTGTGCAGCAGGATTTTGCACAAGTGCAGAAAAATGCTATGTTTTTGCTGGTTGTGGAAAGAGTAGTGCAGAATGAGTTCTGGATGTTTGCTAGTAGATCCCAACGGTCACAATGTAGGCTTATGCACTATAGACTTCCAGTAAAATTTTGGAGTCGATCCAACGGTTAACGAATTGGATCGAAGGAATTGTTACTGGGGTCTTTGAGTGAGAAAAGCTGTGATTTTGGTTGGTGTGTTGAGCAGAGTTTTCTGCCTTTGTCCTGTTTTGCTTGGCTGTGATAGCTTGTGCTGTTTGAATGTTGTTTTGATTGGATGTTGTGGAAGCTTGGGAGGATTGATGGGGACCCGGTGTTGAGAGAAACGAGGATATGGGCTACGTGGGAATACGTGAGCTCAGATGGAGGTGGGCAACAGGGGATGGTGGGTTTATGCGCGCATTGTGGATGTGGAAAACTTGTTGTGCACCATCGCCCGACCGCCACCTAGTACCACATGTGATGGGTACCCCATAATCCTACAAGCTTGAGATGAGGAAGTGTTGAAGGGTGAAACTTCTTGCTTTTATTGTTGACCACAGAGTGGTACCTGGAGATATGTCGCGGGGGTCAGGAGACCTTGGGGACGTCAGGTGGGGTGCTATTGCCCAAAACCAAGCTTGACCAATCCCGACCCAACCCGGGCATAGTCGGTCAGTGAGAACCTGTGATGTACCTAAGCAGGCGAGCTCCTGGCAGTCAACAGATAAAAGGAACAAAGACCACAAAGCAAGGAGGCTTGTGGTGGCTGGCCAGCTGTGAAACTTGATTGATATGTGAGATATGGTCTCTGGTAATCGATTACCAAGGGTGGGTAATCGATTACAAGGCTTAAAAATGAAGACAGGGGGCTAAGATGGTCTCTGGTAATCGATTACCAGGGGATGTAATCGATTACCAGGCTTGAAAACGAAGTCAGGAAGCTAAGGGAGCCTCTGGTAATCGATTACCAGCCTGTGTAATCGATTACACAGAGGGATGGGTCACTGGTAATCGATTACCAGGTATGTGTAATCGATTACACAGTGCATTTTTTGTATATTTCATGTCCTGAGGCTGTGTAATTCAAGTTTAGCCTCTGGTAATCGATTACCAGAGATGGAAAGCCTTAAAATACCCCTTCTACTTGCATGTAGTGGTTATGAGACAATTTGTGTGCAGCGCAGTTAGATTCTTGTGAAAGAGTCTACCCCTCTCTTTTCTTTCTTGTAGATCGTGATGGCGGCGCAGCTAATCCGTGATCGAGTAGAGATGGAGTGCCTAGAGGGAGCTTGGGAGACCCTCGAAGGCAACACGAGGTGCCGATTTCGGGGCACCATTCGATTCACGGCTACTTCTTTGGTGCATCCAGATGAACCTGCACGGACGCTTCAGCGCACGTTGGAGTGGACAGCTCCTTGGATTAGTTTTGTATATTTTTTAGGGTGGGTGTATCTAGGACTAACTGTTAGGTTTACTCTTTTGTTTTTGTATGGGTAGACCTGATGTATAGGAATTTGATTATTGTATACATGTGGCTGAAGCCACCACTATGGACACCTTTGCTCTGGATGACACTATATATTTTGTAAAACTCCCATATTTTGGACAGCTTTAAATGATGAATGCATTTGTGATCAATTTTGTTATTTGAAAAGAAAGCATTAGCAACTTTATTTGTAAAAGAGTTTATCGACTGTATTTTATCCTTTTATTTTCACGTGATGACCTAAAGTAATGGCTGGTATATTCTTCCTTTTGAAACAGCAAAATAATTTAGAGAATTATGAGCGGTAAGAAAGAAATGACTCCGAATAGAGTAGTGAACTGGCCATTCAGGACTTTATAGTGAGGATTTTCCTTCTAAACCTAGTTATGGTGAAAAGAGAAAGAAATGAAAAAGAAAAAGAAGAAAAAAAAAATTTACCATGGTTTTTGTTATTTAAATTATTACTATTAAACCAGTCATTAATTTAGGGACGCCACATCCCGTAGTAAATCGAAACGCTCGAAATTGAAAACGGAAGCTCTGAGAAAAATCAAATGACAATAACTTTTTACTCGGATGTCCAATTGAGTCCCGTAATATATCGAGACGCTCGTAATTGAAAACAGAAGCTCTAAGCAAACTCAAACGACAATAACTTTTGACTCGGATGTCCGATTGTGTCCCGTACTATATCGAGACGCTCGTAATTGAAAACGGAAGCTCTGAGAAAACTCAAACCACAATAACTTTTCACTAGTGTGTCCGATTGTGTCCCATAGTATATCAAAACGCTCGTAATTGAAAACGGAAGCTCTAGGAAAAATCAAACGACAATAAATTTTAACTCGGATGTCCGATTGTGTCCCGTAATATATCGAAACGCTCGAAATTGAAAACGGAAGCTCTGAGAAAATCAAATGACAATAACTTTTTACTCGGATGTCCGATTGAGTCCCGTAATATATCGAGACGCTCGTAATTGAAAACAGAAGCTTTGAGCAAACTCAAACGACAATAACTTTTGACTCGGATGTCCGATTGTGTCCCGTACTATATCAAGACGCTCGTAATTGAAAACGGAAGACCTGAGAAAACTCAAACCACAATAACTTTTCACTCGTGTGTCCGATTGTGTCCCATAATATATCAAAACGCTCGTAATTGAAAACGGAAGCTCTAGGAAAAATCAAACGACAATAAATTTTAACTCGGATATCCGATTGTGTCCCGTAGTAAATCGAAACACTCGAAATTGAAAACGGAAGCTCTGAGAAAAATCAAACGACAATAACTTTTTACTCGGATGTCCAATTGAGTCCCGTAATATATCGAGACGCTCGAAATTCAGAACAGAAGCTATTAGAAAAATCAAACGACGATAACTTTTTACACGGATGTCTGATTGAGTCCCATAATATGTCGAGACGCTCGAAATTGAAAACAGAAGCTCTGAGCAAATTCAAACGACAATAACTTTTAACTCGGATGTCCGATTGAGTCCCGTAATATATCGAGACGCTCGTAATTGAAAACAAAAGCTCTGAGCAAATTCAAAAGACAATAACTTTTGACTAAAATGTCCGCTTGTGTCCCGTAGTATATCGAGACGCTCGTAATTGAAAAGGGAAGCTTGAAGAAAAATCAAACGACAATAACTTTTAACTCGGATGTCGGATAGAGCCCCGTAAAATATCGAGACGCTCAAAATTGAAAACAGAAGCACTAGACAAATTCAAACAACAATAACTTTTGACTCGGATGTCCGATTGTGTCCCGTAATATATCGAGACGCTCGAAATTGAACACAGAAGTCTGAGCAAATTCAAACGACAATAACTTTTGATTCATATGTCCGATTGTGTCCCGTAATATATCGAGACGCTCGAAATTCAAAATAGAAGATATTAGAAAAATCAAACGACGATAACTTTTAACACATATGTCCCATAATATATCGAGACGCTCATAATTGAAAACAGAAGCTCTGAGAAAATTCAAACGACAATAACATTTGACTCGGATGTACGATTGAGACCCGTAATATATCGAGACGCTCGTAATTGAAAACAGAAGCTCTGAGCAAATTCAAACGACAATAACTTTTGACTCGGATGTCCGATTGAGTCCCGTAATATATCGAGACGATCGTAATTGAAAACAAAACCTCTAAGGAAATTGAAACGACAGTAACTTTTTACTCGGATGTCCAATTGAGTCCCATTATAAATCGAGACGCTCGTAATTGAAAACAAAAGCTCTCAGCAAATTCAAAAGACAATAACCTTTGACTTGGATGTCCGATTGTGTCCCGTACTATATCGAGACGCTCGTAATTGAAAACGGAAGCTCTGAGAAAAATCAAACCATAATAACTTTTCAGTCGGGTTTCCGATTGTTTCCCATAGTATATCAAAACGCTCGTAATTGAAATCGGAAGCTTTAGGAAAAATAAAACGACAATAAATTTTAATTCGGATGTCGGATAGAGCCCCGTAATATATCGAGACGCTCGAAATTGAAAACAAAAGCTCTGAGGAAATTCAAACGACAATTACTTTTGACTCAGATGTCCAATTGTGTCCAGTAGTATATCTAGACGCTCGAAATTGAAAACAGAAACTCTGAGCAATTTCAAATGACAATAACTTTTTGTTAGTGTTTAGCTCTACTGAGCTTTAAAAGATTGGCTAAGATTTTGTTAAAACATAAGCACTTAGACAATGAAGGAAAGCTGGAGTTGCTGCACATGATGTCCAACGTTATGTCAAGGAATAAGATCGGGCTGCACAATGCACAAGGCAAGATAAAATGTCAAATGAAGAATTGAAGTTGCAGGATCCACGATGTCGGATACAATGTCCTGACATCCTGCCCGAGAATACTGGAGTTGATGTACAATGCAAGATAAAAGTCAAGTGCAGAAGTGAAGTTGCAGGATCCACGATGTCGGATACAATGTCCTGACATCCTGCCCGAGAATACTGGAGTTGCTGTACAATGCAAGATAAAAGTCAAGTGCAGAAGTGAAGCTGCAGGATCCACGATGTCGGACACGATGTCCTGACATCCGGCCCGAAAATACTGGACATATAAATCTGTTATATCTTTAACAGATTATTGTGCAGTTAGCAAGAGATTAGAAGATCTATCTTTAGGAACGAATTAAAAGATCATTAAAGTTCGAATTTCAAAGTAGAAGAGTTCGTTCAGGGATTAAAGATTAAAGATTAAAGATTCAAACTAAAAGATCAAAAGTTATCTTTTAGTTCTTTAACTGCAGATTTTTCAGAAGAAGATAGATCTCCTCCAGCATCAAGGAGTTGCAGCCCAGAATCGTACACGGCTATATAATCATGGAGGCTGCACGAGTTCTGTACCAAGTCCGGGATTGAAGAGTTATTGTGTGAGTTTTGGGACTTGAGTGTTTTGTGAGCCACCTTGATGGTACCCTAGCATCAAGTGTTGGACCTGAGTGTGTAGAGTTGATCTCTAGTGTGTAGAGTTGATCTCTAGTGTGTAGGGTTGATCCCTTTTGTTCAGAGTTGATCTCTGGTGTGTCTTTGACTTAATTGTAAACACGGGAGTGTGAGTGAGAGGGAGTGAGCGGAGGTTCTCATATCTAAGAGTGGCTCTTAGGTAGAGATCGCACGGGTAGTGGTTAGGTGAGAAGGTTGTAAACAGGGGCTGTTAGACCTTGAACTAACACTATTGAGAGTGGATTTCCTCCCTGGCTTGGTAGCCCCCAGATGTAGGTGAGGTTGCACCGAACTGGGTAAACAATTCTCTTGTGTTATTTACTTGTTTAAATCTGTTCATACGGACACATACGATCTCCATGTTCTGAAGCGTGATGTCGTGACATCCTGTACGACATCTGTCCCCAGTATCAGAATTTCAATTGGTATCAGAGCAGGCACTCGAAATCACTGAGTGAGATCTAGGGAGATAAATTCTGATGAACATGGAGAAAGAAGGCGGACCAGTGAACAGACCACCAATTCTTGATGGAAGCAACTATGAATATTGGAAAGCAAGAATGGTGGCCTTCCTCAAATCACTGGATAGCAGAACCTGGAAAGCTGTCATCAAAGGCTGGGAACATCCCAAGATGCTGGACACAGAAGGAAAGCCCACTGAAGAATTGAAGCCAGAAGAAGACTGGACTAAAGAAGAAGACGAATTGGCACTTGGAAACTCCAAAGCTTTGAATGCTCTATTCAATGGAGTTGACAAGAATATCTTCAGACTGATCAACACTTGCACAGTGGCCAAGGATGCGTGGGAGATCTTGAAAACCACTCATGAAGGAACCTCCAAGGTAAAGATGTCCAGACTGCAACTATTGGCTACAAAATTCGAAAATCTGAAGATGAAGGAGGAAGAGTGTATTCATGACTTCCACATGAACATTCTTGAAATTGCCAATGCTTGCACTGCCTTGGGAGAGAAGATGACAGATGAAAAGCTGGTGAGAAAGATCCTCAGATCCTTGCCTAAGAGATTTGACATGAAAGTCACTGCAATAGAGGAGGCCCAAGACATTTGCAACATGAGAGTGGATGAACTCATTGGTTCCCTTCAAACCTTTGAGCTAGGACTCTCGGATAGGGCTGAAAAGAAGAGCAAGAACTTGGCTTTCGTGTCCAATGATGAAGGAGAAGAAGATGAGTATGACCTGGACACTGATGAAGGTCTGACTAAGGCAGTTGTGCTCCTTGGAAAGCAGTTCAACAAAGTGCTGAACAGAATGGACAAGAGGCAGAAACCACATGTCCAGAACATCCCTTTCGACATCAGGAAAGGCAGTAAATACCAGAAAGAGTCAGATGTAAAGCCCAGTCACAGCAAAGGAATTCAATGCCATGGGTGTGAAGGCTATGGACACATCATAGCTGAATGTCCCACTCATCTCAAGAAGCAGAGGAAAGGACTTTCTGTATGTCGATCTGATACAGAGAGTGAACAGGAAAGTGACTCTGACAGAGATGAGAATGCACTCACTGGGAGATTTGAAACTGCTGAAGATTCAAGTGATACAGACAGTGAAATCACTTTTGATGAGCTTGCTACATCCTATAGAGAACTATGCATTAGAAGTGAGAAGATTCTTCAGCAAGAAGCACAACTAAAGAAGGTCATTGCAGATCTGGAGGCTGAAAAGGAGGCACATAAAGAGGAGATCTCTGAGCTCAAAGGAGAAGTCGGTTTTCTGAACTCTAAGCTGGAAAACATGACAAATTCAATAAAGATGCTGAATAAAGGCTCAGATACGCTTGATGAGGTGCTGCTGCTTGGAAAGAATGCTGGAAACCAGAGAGGACTTGGATTTAATCCTAAGTCTGCTGGCAGAACAACCATGACAGAATTTGTTCCTGCTAAAAACAGGACTGGAGCCACGATGTCACAACATCGGTCTCCACATCATGGAACGCAGCAGAAAAAGAGCAAAAGAAAGAAGTGGAGGTGTCACTACTGTGGCAAGCATGGTCACATAAAGCCCTTTTGCTATCATCTACATGGCCATCCACATCATGGAACTCAAAGTAGCAACAGTGGAAGGAAGATGATGTGGGTTCCAAAACACAAGACTGTTAGTCTTGTTGTTCATACTTCACTTAGAGCATCAGCTAAGGAAGATTGGTACCTAGATAGCGGCTGTTCCAGACACATGACAGGAGTTAAAGAATTCCTGGTGAACATTGAGCCCTGCTCCACTAGTTATGTGACATTTGGAGATGGCTCTAAAGGAAAGATCATTGGAATGGGAAAGCTAGTTCATGATGGACTTCCTAGTCTGGACAAAGTACTGCTGGTGAAGGGACTGACTGCAAACTTGATCAGCATCAGTCAGCTGTGTGATGAAGGATTCAATGTAAACTTCACAAAGTCAGAATGCTTGGTGACAAATGAGAAGAGTGAAGTTCTAATGAAGGGCAGCAGATCAAAGGACAATTGTTACCTATGGACACCCCAAGAAACCAGCTACTCCTCCACATGTCTATCCTCCAAAGAAGATGAAGTCAGAATATGGCATCAAAGATTTGGACATCTGCACTTAAGAGGCATGAAGAAAATCATTGACAAAGGTGCTGTTAGAGGCATCCCCAATCTGAAAATAGAAGAAGGCAGAATCTGTGGTGAATGTCAGATTGGAAAGCAAGTCAAGATGTCCCACCAGAAGCTTCAACATCAGACCACTTCCAGGGTGCTGGAACTACTTCACATGGATTTGATGGGGCCTATGCAGGTTGAAAGCCTTGGAGGAAAGAGGTATGCCTATGTTGTTGTGGATGATTTCTCCAGATTTACCTGGGTCAACTTTATCAGAGAGAAATCAGAAACCTTTGAAGTATTCAAAGAGTTGAGTCTAAGACTTCAAAGAGAAAAAGACTGTGTCATCAAGAGAATCAGGAGTGACCATGGCAGAGAATTTGAAAACAGCAGGTTCACTGAATTCTGCACATCTGAAGGCATCACTCATGAGTTCTCTGCAGCCAGTACACCACAACAGAATGGGATAGTTGAGAGGAAAAACAGGACTTTGCAAGAGGCTGCTAGGGTCATGCTTCATGCCAAAGAACTTCCCTATAATCTCTGGGCTGAAGCCATGAACACAGCATGCTACATCCACAACAGAGTCACACTTAGAAGAGGCACTCCAACCACACTGTATGAGATCTGGAAAGGGAGGAAGCCAACTGTCAAGCACTTCCACATCTTGGGAAGTCCATGTTACATTTTGGCAGATAGAGAGCAAAGGAGAAAGATGGATCCCAAGAGTGATGCAGGAATATTCCTGGGATACTCTACAAACAGCAGAGCATATAGAGTATTCAACTCCAGAACCAGAACTGTGATGGAATCCATCAATGTGGTTGTTGATGATCTAACTCCAGCAAGAAAGAAGGATGTCGAAGAAGATGTCAGAACATCTGGATACAATGTAGCAGATGCAGCTAAAAGTGGAGAAAATGCAGAAAACTCTGATTCTGCTACAGATGATTCAAACATCAACCAACCTGACAAGAGACCCTCCATTAGAATCCAGAAGATGCACCCCAAGGAGCTGATTATAGGAGATCCAAACAGAGGGGTCACTACAAGATCAAGGGAGGTTGAGATCGTCTCAAACTCATGTTTTGTCTCCAAAATTGAGCCCAAGAATGTGAAAGAGGCACTGACAGATGAGTTCTGGATCAATGCTATGCAAGAAGAATTGGAGCAATTCAAAAGGAATGAAGTCTAGGAGCTAGTTCCTAGGCCCGAGGGAACTAATGTGATTGGCACCAAGTGGATCTTCAAGAACAAAACCAATGAAGAAGGTGTCTTAACCAGAAACAAGGCCAGACTGGTTGCTCAAGGCTACACTCAGATTGAAGGTGTAGACTTTGATGAGACTTTTGCCCCAGTTGCTAGACTTGAGTCCATCAGATTATTACTTGGTGTAGCTTGCATCCTCAAATTCAAGCTGTACCAGATGGATGTGAAGAGCGCATTTCTGAATGGATACCTGAATGAAGAAGTCTATGTGGAGCAGCCAAAGGGATTTGTAGACCCGACTCATCCAGATCATGTATACAGGCTCAAGAAGGCTCTCTATGGATTGAAGCAAGCTCCAAGAGCTTGGTATGAAAGGCTAACAGAATTCCTTACTCAGCAAGGGTATAGGAAGGGAGGAATTGACAAGACTCTCTTTGTCAAACAAGATGCTGAAAATTTGATGATTGCACAGATATATGTTGATGACATTGTGTTTGGAGGGATGTCGAATGAGATGCTTCGACATTTTGTCCAACAGATGCAATCTGAATTTGAGATGAGTCTTGTTGGAGAGCTGACTTATTTTCTGGGACTCCAAGTGAAGCAGATGGAAGACTCCATATTCCTCTCACAAAGCAAGTATGCAAAGAACATTGTCAAGAAGTTTGGAATGGAGAATGCCAGCCATAAAAGAACACCTGCACCTACTCACTTGAAGCTGACAAAAGATGAAGCTGGTACCAGTGTTGATCAAAGTCTGTACAGAAGCATGATAGGGAGCTTACTATATTTAACAGCTAGCAGACCCGACATCACCTATGCAGTGGGTGTTTGTGCAAGATATCAAGCCAATCCCAAGATAAGTCACTTGAATCAAGTAAAGAGAATTCTGAAATATGTAAATGGCACTAGTGACTATGGGATTATGTACTGTCATTGTTCAAATTCAATGCTGGTTGGGTATTGTGATGCTGATTGGGCTGGAAGTGCAGATGACAGAAAAAGCACTTCTGGTGGATGCTTCTATTTGGGGAACAACCTTATTTCATGGTTCAGCAAGAAGCAGAACTGTGTGTCCCTATCTACTGCAGAAGCCGAGTATATTGCAGCAGGAAGCAGCTGTTCACAACTAGTTTGGATGAAGCAGATGCTGAAGGAGTACAATGTCGAACAAGATGTCATGACATTGTACTGTGACAACATGAGTGCTATTAATATTTCTAAAAATCCTGTTCAACACAGCAGAACCAAGCACATTGACATTAGACATCACTATATCAGAGATCTTGTTGATGATAAAGTGATCACACTGAAGCATGTTGACACTGAGGAACAAATAGCAGATATTTTCACAAAGGCTTTGGATGCAAATCAGTTTGAAAAACTGAGGGGCAAGCTGGGCATTTGTCTGCTAGAGGAATTATAGCAGCTACTGCAATCTGAACGTGCCCAAACGAATCACTTAACATTAATAGCACGTTCACTACAAAGCAAATTCGACCGTTGCTTCACACGCCCCTCTACATTCTTCATTCAAATTTATATCTGCTTGGCATTCGTGTTTTCACCAGCATTTCCCAATAGTTTTCTGAGATTCACGAAACCATTTCAAACGCTCTGTTTTTCCATGGCTTACTCACCAAAAGAAACTTCCGCTCCTGGTTCACCCGCTGTACCATCATCTCCGCACCAGGAACAACCAGAATTCAACATCCAACCCATACAAATAATTCCTGGTCAAGCTTCAGTCCCTGAGAAACTGGTTCCCAGAAGACAACAGGGAGTGAAGATTGCTGAAAACCCTAGCCCTGCAACAAGTCCTAGGGAAGTAGACACGGAGATGGATAAGAAGATCCGCAGTATTGTGAGTAGCATTCTGAAAGATGCTTCTGTGCCTGATGCTGAGAAAGATGTTCCAACATCGTCCACCCCAAGTGTTTCTGTGCCTGATGCTGAGAAAGATGTTCCAACATCCTCCGCTCCAAATGCTGAAGCCCTCCCTTCACCCAGTGAAGAGGAATCAACAGAAGAAGAGGATCAAGCCTCAGAGGAGACTCCTGCACCACGGGCACCAGAAACTGCTCCAGGTGACCTCATTGACTTAGAAGAAGTAGAATCTGATGAAGAACCCATTGCCAACAGGTTGGCACCTGGCGTTGCAGAACGATTACAAAGCCGAAAAGGGAAAACTCCCTTAAGAGGTCTGGACGAATCAAGACTATGGCACAGAAGAAGAGTACTCCAATCACTCCTGCCACATCCAGAAGAAGCAAGGTAGCTATCCCCTCCAAGAAAAGGAAAGAAATTTCCTCATCCGATTCTGATGATGATGTCGAACTAGATGTCTCGACATCTAAGAGGGCCAAGAAATCTGGAAGAAAGGTGCCTGACTTGCGGTTGAAAGAGAACTGGGAAGAGATGCCTTGGATTGCAAGGAGACCATGGACCTCATCAAGGCTGCTGGACTACTGAAGACTGTCAGCAAGTTGGGAGATTGCTATGAAGGCTTAGTCAGGGAATTCATTGTCAACATTCCCTCTGACATAACTAACAGAAAGAGTGATGAGTATCAAAAGGTGTTTGTCAGAGGAAAGTGTGTTAAATTCTCCCCTGCTGTGATTAACAAGTACCTGGGCAGACCTACTGATGGAGTGATAGATATTGCTGTCTCTGAGCATCAAATTGCCAAGGAAATGGCCAAAGAAAGGGAAGCTTTCAGCAGGGAAGCTAAGTGTGAAGTATGCAATTCTACACAGGATTGGTGCTGCAAACTGGGTACCCACCAATCATACTTCCACTATTGCCACAGGTTTGGGTAAATTTCTGTATGCTGTTGGAACCAAATCCAAATTTAATTTTGGAAACTATATTTTTGATCAAACTGTTAAGCATTCAGAATCTTTTGCTGTCAAATTACCCATTGCCTTCCCTACTGTATTGTGTGGCATTATGTTGAGTCAACATCCCAATATGTTAAACTACACTGACTCTGTGATGAAGAGAGAAACGCCTCTATCCCTGCATTACAAACTGTTTGAGGGGACACATGTCCCAGACATTGTCTCGACATCAGGGAAAGCTGCTTCAGGTGCTGTGTCCAAGGATGCCTTGATTGCTGAACTCAAGGACACATGCAAGGTGCTGGAAGCAACCATCAAAGCCACCACAGAAAAGAAGATGGAGCTAGAACGGCTGATCACAAGGCTCTCAGAAAGTGGCATTGATGATGAAGAAGCAGCTGAAGAAGAGGAAGAGGCAGCTGAGGAAGACAAAGAAGCAGCTGAAGAAGAAGAAGAAGCTGCTGAGGAAGAGGAAGATGCAGCAGAAGAGACAGAATCAGATGATGATTCTGAAGCCACCCCATGATCATCAGACCCTTATGTTTGCTTTTCACTTTTATTAGCTAAAGGGGCATGTCCCTTTGAACAATTGATTGTTATTGGTCTGTAATATTCGCACATTAATTTCATGCATCCTACTTTTGCCAAATTTATGTCTAAAAAGGGGGAGTAATAGTATTATGCTTGCTATTATGCATGATTTTGAGTAATAGGATACTATGTATGCAATAGTAGATGTATGGCAGTAGGATACGATGTATGCATGATTCATGACCTTGAGGGGGAGTTGTATGTACACGATTTTGAGGGGGAGACTGCTGCTGATGACGACTGTTGTAAGCTACTAGAAGCTGCTAGAAGATGCTGCAGTAAGAGCATGAAGACAGGGGGAGCAGATAGTGGATGTCACATGAGATGTCTCGACATCCTGGAAAAGACTAGTAGCTGATAGAAGATGCTGCAGTAAGCATGGAGACAGGGGGAGCAGTAGCAGAAAGCTGATGTCACGAGAGATGTCTTGACATCCTGGAGAAGACTTGTAGATTTGCAACTTGAAGAATTTCCGCTGTGCTTGATTACTCTGATAATGGAAGTTGCTGATCCCACTTGCATAACTGCTCGTACCTGCTCAGGAAGTGTCTAAGTATGTTTTAGACAAAATTTGCCAAAGGGGGAGATTGTTAGTGTTTAGCTCTACTGAGCTTTAAAAGATTGGCTAAGATTTTGTTAAAACATAAGCACTTAGACAATGAAGGAAAGCTGGAGTTGCTGCACATGATGTCCAACGTTATGTCAAGGAATAAGATCGGGCTGCACAATGCACAAGGCAAGATAAAATGTCAAATGAAGAATTGAAGTTGCAGGATCCACGATGTCGGATACAATGTCCTGACATCCTGCCCGAGAATACTGGAGTTGCTGTACAATGCAAGATAAAAGTCAAGTGCAGAAGTGAAGTTGCAGGATCCACGATGTCGGATACAATGTCCTGACATCCTGCCCGAGAATACTGGAGTTGTTGTACAATGCAAGATAAAAGTCAAGTGCAGAAGTGAAGCTGCAGGATCCACGATGTCGGACACGATGTCCTGACATCCGGCCCGAAAATACTGGACATATAAATCTGTTATATCTTTAACAGATTATTGTGCAGTTAGCAAGAGATTAGAAGATCTATCTTTAGGAACGAATTAAAAGATCATTAAAGTTCGAATTTCAAAGTAGAAGAGTTCGTTCAGGGATTAAAGATTAAAGATTAAAGATTCAAACTAAAAGATCAAAAGTTATCTTTTAGTTCTTTAACTGCAGATTTTTCAGAAGAAGATAGATCTCCTCCAGCATCAAGGAGTTGCAGCCCAGAATCGTACACGGCTATATAATCATGGAGGCTGCACGAGTTCTGTACCAAGTCCGGGATTGAAGAGTTATTGTGTGAGTTTTGGGACTTGAGTGTTTTGTGAGCCACCTTGATGGTACCCTAGCATCAAGTGTTGGACCTGAGTGTGTAGAGTTGATCTCTAGTGTGTAGAGTTGATCTCTAGTGTGTAGGGTTGATCCCTTTTGTTCAGAGTTGATCTCTGGTGTGTCTTTGACTTAATTGTAAACACGGGAGTGTGAGTGAGAGGGAGTGAGCGGAGGTTCTCATATCTAAGAGTGGCTCTTAGGTAGAGATTGCACGGGTAGTGGTTAGGTGAGAAGGTTGTAAACAGGGGCTGTTAGACCTTGAACTAACACTATTGAGAGTGGATTTCCTCCCTGGCTTGGTAGCCCCCAGATGTAGGTGAGGTTGCACCGAACTGGGTAAACAATTCTCTTGTGTTATTTACTTGTTTAAATCTGTTCATACGGACACATACGATCTCCATGTTCTGAAGCGTGATGTCGTGACATCCTGTACGACATCTGTCCCCAGTATCAGAATTTCACTTTTGACTCGGATGTCCGATTGAGTCCCGTAATATATCGAGACGCTCGTAAATGAAAAGAGAAGCCCTGAGGAAATTCAAACGACAATAACTTTTTAATGGGATGTCCGATTGAGTACCGTAATATATCGAGACGCTCGTAATTGAAAACAGAAGCTCTGAGAAAATTCAAACGACAATAACTTTTGACTCGGATGTCGAATTCTGTCCCGTAGTATATCGAGACGCTCGAAATTGAGAACAGAAGCTGTTAGAAAAATCAAATAACGATAACCTTGTACACGGATGTCCGATTGAGTCCCATAATATATCGAGACGCTCGAAATTTAAAATAGAAGCTCTGAGCAATTTCAAAAGACAATAACTTTTTACTCGGATGTCCGATTGAGTCCCGTAATATATCGAGACGATCGTAATTGAAAACAGAACCTCTGAGGAAATTCAAACGACAGTAACTTTTGACTCGGATGTCCGATTGAGTCCCGTAATATATCGAGACGATCGTAATTAAAAATAGAACCTCTGAGGAAATTCAAACGACAGTAACTTTTTACTCAGATGTCCGATTGAGTCCCATAATAAATAAAGACGCTCGTAATTGAAAGCAGAAGCTCTCAGATAATTCAAACGACAATAACTAATGACTCGGATGTCCGATTGTGTCCCGTAGTATATCGAGACGCTCGTAAATGAAAATGGAAGCTCTAAGGAAAATCAAACGACAATAAATTTTAACTAGGATGTCGGATAGAGCCCCGTAAAATATCGAGACGCTCAAAATTGAAAACAAAAGCTCTGAGGAAATTAAAACAACAATAACTTTTGACTCGGATGTCCAATTGTGTCCCGTAATATATCAAGACGCTCGAAATTCAGAACATAAGCTATTAGAAAAATCAAACGAAAATAACTTTTAACTCAGGTGCCCGATTGTCTCCCGTAGTATATCGAGACGCTCGTAATTGAAAATGGAAGCTCTAAGAAAAATCAAACGACAATAACTTTTAACTCGGATGTCGGATAGAGCCCCGTAAAATATCGAGACGTACGAAATTGAAAACAGAAGCACTGAGCAAATTCAAACGACAATAACTTTTAACTCGGGTGTCCGATTGTGTCCCGTAGTATATCGAGACGCTCATAATTGAAAATGGAAGCTCTAAGGAAAATCAAACGACAATAACTTTTAACTAGGATGTCGGATAGAGCCCCGTAAAATATCGAGACGCTCGAAAAATAAAACAGAAGATCTGAGCAAATTCAAACGTCAATAACTTTTGACTCAAATGTCCGCTTGTGTCCCGTAGTATATCGAGACGCTCTAAATAGAAAATGGAAGCTCTAAGAAAAATCAAACGACAATAACTTTTAACTCGGAAGTCGGATAGAGCCCCGTAAAATATCGAGACGCTCGAAATTGAAAACAGAAGCTCTACGCAAATTCAAACGACAATAATTTTTGACTCGGATGTCCGATTGAGTCCCGTAGTATATTGAGACGCTCGGAATTGAAAACTGAAGCTCTGAGAAAATTCAAACGACAATAACATTTTACTCGGATGTACGATTGAGTCCCGTAATATATCGAGACGCTCGTAATTGAAAACAGAAGCTCTGAGCAAATTCGAACGACAACAACTTTTGACTCGGATGTCCGATTGTGTCCCGTAGTATATTGAGACGCTCGAAATTTAAAACTAAAGCTCTGAGAAAAATCAAACGACAATAACGTTTTACTCAGATGTCCGATTGTGTCCCATAATATATCAAAATGCTCGTATTTGTAAACGGAAGCTCTTAGAAAAATCTAACGACATAAATTTTAACTCGGATGTCCGATTGTGTCCCGTAGTATATCGAGACGCTCGAAATTGAAAACTGAACCTCTGTGAAAAATCAAACGACAATAACTTTTTTCTCAGATGTTCGATTGAGTCCCGTAATATATCGAGACGCTCGTAATTGAAAATAGAAGCTCTGAGCAAATTAAAACGACAATAACTTTTGACTCGTATGTCCAATTGTGTCCCGTAGTATATCGAGACGCTCAAAATAGAAAACTGAAGCTCTGAGAAAAATCAAACGACAATAACTTTTTACTCGGGTGTCCGATAGAATCCCATAATATATCGAGACGCTCGTAATTGAAAACAGAAGCTCTGAGCAAATTCAAACGACAATAACTTTTGACTCGGATGTCCGATTCTGTCCCGTAATATATCGAGACGCTCGAAATTCAGAACAGAAGCTATTAGAAAAATCAAACGACGATTACTTTTTACACGGATGTCCGATTGAGTCCCATAATATGTCGAGACGCTCGAAATTGAAAACAGAAGCTCTAAGCAAATTCAAAATACAATAACTTTTTATTCGGATGTCTTATTGAGTTCCGTAATATATCGAGACGCTCGTAATTGAAAACAGAAGCTTTGAGCAACTTCAAACGACAATAACTTTTGACTCAAATGTTCGATTGTGTCCTGTAGTATATCGAAACGCACAAAATTTAAAACTAAACCTCTGAGAAAAATCAAACGACAATAACTTTTTTCTCAGATGTTCGATTGAGTCCCGTAATATATCGAGACGCTCGTAATTGAAAACAGAAGCTCTGAGAAAATTATAAAGACAATAACAATTGACTCGGATGTCCGATTGAGTCCCGTAGTATATCGAGACGCTCAAAATAGAAAACTGAAGCTCTGAGAAAAATCAAACGACAATAACTTTTTACTCGGGTGTCCGATAGAATCCCATAATATATCGAGACGCTCGTAATTGAAAACAGAAGTTCTGAGCAAATTCAAACGACAATAACTTTTGACTCGGATGTCCGATTGTGTCCCGTAATATATCGAGACGCTCGAAATTCAGAACAGAAGCTATTAGAAAAATCAAACGACGATTACTTTTTACCCGGATGTCCGATTGAGTCCCATAATATGTCGAGACGCTCGAAATTGAAAATAGAAGCTCTGAGAAAATTCAAAATACAATAACTTTTTACTCGGATGTCCGATTGAGTCTCGTAATATATCGAGACGCTCGTAATTGAAATTAGAAGCTCTGAGCAAATTCAAACGACAATAACTTTTGACTCGGATGTCCGATTGAGTCCCGTAATATATCGAGATGCTCGTAATTGAAAATAGAAGCTCTGAGAAAATTCAAACGACAATAAATTTTTTCTCGGATGTCCAATTGAGTCCCGTAATATATCGACACGCTCGTAATTGAAAGTAGAAGCTCTGAGCAAATTCAAAACGACAATCACTTTTAACTCGGGTGTCCGATTGAGTCCCGTAGTATATTGAGACGCTCGTAATTGAAAATGGAAGCTCTAAGGAAATTCAAACGAAAATAACTTTTAATTAGGATGTCGGATAGAGCCCCGTAAAATATCGAGACGCTCGAAATTGAAAACAAAAGCTCTGAGCAAATTCTAACGACAATAACTTTTAACTTGGGTGTCCGATTGTGTCCCGTAGTATATCGACACGCTCGTAATTGAAAATGGAAGAACTAAGGAAAATCAAACGACAATAACTTTTAACTAGGATGTCGGATAGAGCACCGTAAAATATCGAGGCGCTCGAAATTGAAAATAGAAGCTCTGAGCAAATTCAAACGACAATAACTTTTGACTCAGATGTCCGATTGTGTCCCGTAGTATATCGAGACGCTAGAAATTGAAAACTAAAGCTTTGAGAAAAATCAAACGACGATTACTTTTTACAGGGATGTCCGATTGAGTTCCATATTATGTCGAGATGCTCGAAATTGAAAACAGAAGCTCTGAGCAAATTCAAACGACAATAACTTTTGACTCGGATGTCCGATTGAGTCCCGTAATATATCGAGATGCTCGTAATTGAAAACTCAAGCTCTGAGAAAAATCAAACGACAATAACTTTTTTCTTAGATGTTCGATTGAGTCCCGTAATATATCGAGACGCTCGTAATTGAAAACAGAAGCTCTGAGCAAATTTAAACGACAATAACTTTTGACTCGGATGTCCGATTGAGTCCCTTAATATATCGAGACGCTTGTAATTGAAAACAGAAGCTCTGAGAAAAATCAAACGACAATAACTTTTGACTCGGATGTCCGATTGTGTCCCGTAGTATATCGAGACGCTCGGAATTTAAAACTGAAGCTCTTAGAAAAATCAAACGACAATAACTTTTTACTCGGATGTCTGACTTGAGTCCCCGTAATATACCGAGATGCTCGTAGATTGAAAACTCAAGCTCTGAGAAAAATCAAATCCGACAAATAACTTTTTTACTTAGGATGTCTCGATTGAGTCCCCGTAATATATCGAGACGCTCGCTAATTGAAAATGGCAGACCTAAGGAAAATCAAACGACAATA
>NC_038242.2:32072996-32074344 GCF_000004515.6 Glycine max | reverse complement strand
TAATATATCGAAACGCTCGTATTGAAAACAGAAAGCTCTCAGCAAAAATTAAACGACAATACGTTTTTACTCGGATGTCCCGATTGAGTCCCGTAATATATTGAGACGCTTGTAATTGAAAACAGAATCTTTGAGCAAATTCAAACGACAATAACTTTTGACTCGTATGTCCAATTGTGTCCCATAGTATATCGAGACGCTCGAAATTCAGAACAGAAGCTATTAGAAAAATCAAACGACGATTACTTTTTGCAGGGATGTCCGATTGAGTCCCATATTATGTCGAGACGCTCGAAATTGAAAACAGAAGCTCTGAGCAAATTCGAACGACAATAACTTTTTACTCGGATGTCCAATTGAGTCCCGTTATATATCGAGACGCTCGTAATTGAAAACAGAAGTTCTGAGCAAATTTAAACGACAATAACTTTTGACTCGGATGTCCGATTGAGTCCTGTAATATATCGAGATGCTCGTAATTGAAAACAGAAGCTCTGAGCAAATTCAAACGACAATAGCTTTTTACTCGGATGTCCGATTGTGTCCCGAAGTATATCGAGACGCTCGAAATTAAAAACTGAAGCTCTGAGAAAAATCAAACGACAATAACTTTTGACTCGGATGTCCGATTGAGTCCCGTAATATATCGAGACGCTCGTAATTGAAAACAGAAGCTCTGAGCAAATTCAAACGACAATAACTTTTGACTCAGATGTCCGATTGAGTCCCGTAATATATCGACATGCTCGTAATTGAAAACTGAAGCTCTGAGAAAAATCAAACGACAATAACTTTTTTCTTAGATGTTCAATTGAGTCCCGTAATATATCGAGACGCTCGTAATTGAAAACAGAAGCTCTGAGCAAATTCAAACGACAATAACTTTTGACTCGTATGTCCGATTGTGTCCCGTAGTATATCGAGACGATCGAAATAGAAAACTGAAGCTCTGAGAAAAATCAAACGACAATAACTTTTTACACGGGTGTCCGATAGAATCCCAAAATATATCGAGACACTCGTAATATAAAACAGAGGCTCTGAGCAAATTCAAACGACAATAACTTTTGAATCGGATGTCCGATTGTGTCCCTTAATATATCGAGACGCTCGAAATTCAGAACAGAAGCTATTAGAAAAATCAAACAACGATTACTTTTTACACGGATGTCCGATTGAGTTCCATAATATGTCGAGACGCTCGAAATTGAAAACAAAAGCTCTGAGCAAATTCAAACGACAATAACTTTTTACTCGGATGTCCGATTGAGTCCCGTAATATATCGAGATGCTCGTAATTGAAATTTTAGCTATTTTACCACCATTCGTCATCTGTGAGCCCTCTGCC
>NC_038242.2:32066017-32069142 GCF_000004515.6 Glycine max | reverse complement strand
TCCCGGGCTCGTGCTAACGATGACTAACTGGGTATCCGTAGTATATCGAGACGCTCAAAATTGAAAACATAAGCTCTAAGCAAATTCAAACGACAATAAATTTTGCTCGGATTTCCGATTGTGTCCCATATTATGTCGAGATGCTCGAAATTGAAAACAGAAGCTATGAGCAAATTCAAACGACAATAACTTTTTACTCAGATATCCAATTGAGTCCCGTTATATATTGAGACGCTCGTAATTGAAAACAGAAGCTCTGAGCAAATTTAAACGACAATAACTTTTGACTCGGATATCCGATTGAGTCCCGTAAAATATCGAGACGCTCGTAATTGAAAGTAGAAGCTCTTAGCAAATTCAAACGACAATCACTTTTAACTCGGGTGTCCGATTGTGTCCCGTAGTATATCGAGACGCTCGTAATTGAAAATGGAAGCTCTAAGGAAAATCAAACGAAAATAACTTTTAATTAGGATGTCGGATAGAGCCCCGTAAAATATCGAGACGCTCGGAATTGAAAACAAAAGCTCTGAGCAAATTCAAACGATAATAACTTTTGACTCGGATGTCCGATTGTGTCCTGTAGTATATCGAGACGCTCGAAATTGAAAACTGAAGCTTTGAGAAAAATCAAACGACGATTACTTTTACAGGAATGTCCGATTGAGTCCCATATTATGTCGAGACGCTCGAAATTTAAAACAGAAGCTCTGAGCAAATTCAAACGACAATAACTTTTTACTCGGATATCCAATTGAGTCCTTTTATATATCGAGACGCTCGTAATTGAAAACAGAAGCTCTGAGCAAATTCAAACGACAATAACTTTTAACTCGGGTGTCCGATTGTGTCCCGTAGTATATCGAGACGCTCGTAATTGAAAAGGGAAGCTCTAAGAAAAATCAAACGACAATAACTTTTAACTAGGATGTCGGATAGAGCCCCGTAAAATATCGAGACGCTCAAAATTGAAAACAGAAGCACTCGACAAATTCAAAAGACAATAACTTTTGACTCGGATGTCCGATTGTGTCCCGTAGTATATCGAGACGCTCGAAATTGAAAACTGAATCTCTGAGATAAATCAAACGACAATAACTTTTTACTCGGATGTCCGATTGAGTCCCGTAATATATCGAGACGCTCGTAATTGAAAAGAGAAGCTCTGAGCAAATTCAAACGACAATAACTTTTGACTCGGATGTGCGATTGAGTCCCGTAATATATCGAGACGCTCGTAATTGAAAACTGAAGCTCTGAGCACATTCAAACGACAATAACGTTTTACTCGGATGTCGGATAGAGCACCGTCAAAAATCGGAGACGCTCGAAATGGAAAACAGAAGCACTGAGCAAATTCAAACGACAAGAACTTGGGACTCGGATTTCCGATTGTGTCCCGGTAGTATATCGAGACGCTCGGAATGTGAAAACTGAAGCTCTGACAAAAATCAAACGACAATAACTTTTAACACGGATCTCCGATTGAGTCCCGTAATATATCGATACGCTCATAATTGAAAATAGAAGCTCTGAGCAAATTCAAACGACAATAGCTTTTGACTCGGATGTCTGATTGTGTCCCGTAGTATATCGAGACGCTCGAAATTGAAAACTGAAGCTCTGAGCAAAATCAAACGAAATAACTTTTTACTCGGATGTTTGATTGTGTCCCATAATATATCGAAATGCTCGTAATCGAAAATGGAAGCTCTTAGCAATATCAAACGACAATAAATTTTAACTCGGATGTCTGATTGTGTCCCGTAGTATATCGAGACGCTCGAAATTGAAAATTGAAACTGTGAGAAAAATCTAATGACAATAACTTTTTACTCGGATGTTCGATTGAGTCCCGTAATATATCGAGACGCTCGTTATTGAAAACAGAAGCTCTAAGCAAATTCAAACGACAATAACTTTTAACTCGGGTGTCCGATTGTGTCTCGTAGTATATCAAGACACTCTTAACTGAAAAGGGAAGCTTTAAGAAAAATCAAACGACAATAACTTTTAACTCGGATGTTGGATAGAGCCCCGTAAAATATCGACGACGCTCAAAATTGAAAATAGATCACTCAGCAAATTCAAACAACAATAACTTTTGACTCGGATGTCCGATTGTGTCCCGAGTATCTCGAGACGCTCAAAATTGAAAACTGAAGATCTGAGAAAAATCAAACGACAATAACTTTTGACTCGGATGTGCAATTGAGTCCCGTAATATATCGAGACGCTCGTAATTGAAAACAGAAGCACTGAGCAAATTGAAACGACAATAACTTTTTACTCGGATGTCCAATTGTGTCCCGTAGTATATCGAGACGCTCGTAATTGAAAAGGGAAGCTCTTAGAAAAATTAAACGACGATAACTTTTAACTCGGATGTCGGATAGAGCACCGTCAAATATCGAGACGCTCGAAATTGAAAACAGAAGCACTGAGAAAATTCAAACGACAATAACTTTTTACTCGGATTTCCGATTGTGTCCCGTAGTATATAGAGACGCTCGAAATTGAAAACTGAAGCTTTGAGAAAAATCAAACAACAATAACTTTTTACACGGATCTCCGATTGAGTCTCGCAATATATCCATAGGCTCGTAATTGAAAACAGATGCTCTGAGAAAATTCAAACGACAATAACTTTTGACTCGGATGTCCGATTGTGTCTTGTAGTATATCGAGACGCTCGAAATTGAAAACTGAATCTCTGAGATAAATCAAACGACAATAACTTTTTACTCGGATGTCCGATTGAGTCCCGTAATATATCGAGACGCACGTAATTGAAAATAGAAGCTCTGAGCAAATTCAAACGACAATAACTTTTGACTCTGATGTGCGATTGAGTCCCATAATATATTGAGACGCTCGTAATTGAAAACAGAAGCTATGAGCACATTCAAACGACAATAACGTTTTACTCGGATGTCCGATTGGGTCTCGTAATATATCGAGACGCTCGTAATTGAAAACAGAAGCTCTAAGCAAATTCAAACGACAATAACTTTTGACTCGGATGTCCGATTGTGTCTTGTAGTATATCGAGACGCTCGGAATTGAAAACTGAAGCTCTGAGAAAAATTACCTGGCTCGTTAAGGGGGTTTACGGATCTCCGAAT
>NC_038242.2:32064148-32065197 GCF_000004515.6 Glycine max | reverse complement strand
CGTAATATATCGAGACGCTCGGAAGTGACAACTGAAGCTCTGAGAAATATCAAACGACAATAACTTTTAACTCGGATGTCCGATTGAGTCCCGGTAATATATCGAGACACTTCGTAATTGAAAACAGAAGCTCTGAGCAAATTCAAACGACAATTACGTTTTACTCGGATGTCCGATTGAGTCCCGTAATATATCGAGACGCTCGTAATTGAAAATAGAAGCTCTGAGCAAATTCAAACGACCATAACTTTAAACTCGGGTGTCCGATTGTGTCTCGTAGTATATCGAGACGCTCGTAATTGAAAAGGGAAGCTTTAAGGAAAATCAAACGACAATAAGTTTTTACTCGGATGTCGGATAAAGGCCCGTAAAATATCGAGACGCTCAAAATTGAAAACAGAAGCACTCAGCAAATTCAAACGACAATAACTTTTGACTCGGATGTCCGATTGTGTCTCGTTGTATATCGAGACGCTCGAAATTGAAAACTGAAGCTCTGAGAAAAATCAAACGACAATAACTTTTTACTCGAATGTCCACTTGAGTCCCATAGTATATCGAGACGCTCGTAATTGAAAACAGAAGCTCTGAGCAAATTCAAACGACAATAACTTTTAACTCGGGTGTCCGATTGTGTCCCGTAGTATATCGAGACGCTCGTAATTGAAAAGGGAAGCTCTAAGAAAAATCAAACGACAATAACTTTTAACTAGGATGTCGGATAGAGCCCCGTAAAATATCGAGACGCTCAAAATTGAAAACAGAAGCACTCGACAAATTCAAAAGACAATAACTTTTGACTCGGATGTCCGATTGTGTCCCGTAGTATATCGAGACGCTCGAAATTGAAAACTGAATCTCTGAGATAAATCAAACGACAATAACTTTTTACTCGGATGTCCGATTGAGTCCCGTAATATATCGAGACGCACGTAATTGAAAAGAGACAGCTCTGAGCAAATTCAAACGACAATAACTTTTGACTCTGATGTGCGATTGAGTCCCATAACATATCGAGACGCTCGTAATTGGATCCACGAATCAACGAT
>NC_038242.2:32057700-32064048 GCF_000004515.6 Glycine max | reverse complement strand
TGACTCGGATGTCCGATTGAGTCCCGTAATATATCGAGACGCTCGTAATTGAAAACAGAAGTTCTGAGCAAATTCAAACGACAATAACTTTTGACTCGGATGTCCGACTGAGTCCCGTAATATATCGAGACGCTCGTAATTGAAAACAGAAGCTCTGAGAAAAATCAACGACAATAACTTTTGACTCGGATGTCCGATTGTCTCCCGTAGTATATCGACACGCTCGGAATTTAAAACTGAAGCTCTGAGAAAAATCAAACGACAATAACTTTTTACTCGGATTTCCGATTGTGGATGGTGTCCCGTAGTATATCGAGACGCTCGAAATTGAAAACTGAAGCTTTGAGAAAAATCAAACGACAATAACTTTTGACTCGGATGTCCGATTGAGTCCCGTAATATATCGAGACGCTCGTAATTGAAAACAGAAGTTCTGAGCAAATTCAAACGAAAATAACTTTTGACTCGGATGTCCGACTGAGTCCCGTAATATATCGAGACGCTCGTAATTGAAAACAAAAGCTCTGAGAAAAATCGAACGACAATAACTTTTGACTCGGATGTCCGATTGTGTCCCATAGTATATCGACACGCTCGGAATTTAAAACTGAAGCTCTGAGAAAAATCAAACGACAATAACTTTTTACTCGGATGTCTGATTGAGTCCCGTAATATACCGAGACGCTCGTAATTGAAAACAGAAGCTCTGAGCAAATTCAAACGACCATAATTTTAACTCGGGTGGCCGATTGTGTCTCGTAGTATATCAAGACGCTCGGAATTGAAAAGGGAAGCTCTAAGAAAATTCAAACGACAATAAGTTTTGAATTGGATGTCCGGTTGAGTCCCGTAATATATCGAGACGCTCGTAATTGAAAACAGAAGCTCTGAGAAAAATCAAACGACAATAACTTTTGACTCGGATGTCCGATTGTGTCCCGTAGTATATCGAGACGCTCGGAATTTAAAACTGAAGCTCTTAGAAAAATCAAACGACAATAACTTTTTACTCGGATGTCTGATTGAGTCCCGTAATATACCGAGATGCTCGTAATTGAAAACAGAAGCTCTGAGCAAATTCAAACGACCATAATTTTAACTCAGGTGTCCGATTGTGTCTCGTAGTATATCAAGACGCTCGTAATTGAAAAGGGAAGCTCTAAGAAAATTCAAACGACAATAAGGTTTGAATTGGATGTCCGATTGAGTCCCGTAATATATCGAGACGCTCGTAATTGAAAACAGAAGCTTTGAGCAAATTCAAACGACCATAACTTTTAACTCGGGTGTCCGATTGTGTCTCGTAGTATATCGAGACGCTCGTAATTGAAAAGGGAAGCTCTAAGAAAAATCAAACGACAATAACTTTTAACTCGGATGTCGGATAGAGCCCCGTAAAATATCGAGACGCTCAAAATTGAAAACAGAAGTACTCAGCAAATTCAAACGACAATAACTTTTGACTCGGATGTCCGATTGTGTCCCTTAGTATATCGAGACGCTCGAAATTGAAAACTGAAGCTCTGAGAAAAATCAAACGACAATAACTTTTTACTCAGATGTCCGATTGAGTACCGCAATATATCGAGACGCTCGTAATTGAAAACAGAAGCTCTAAGCAAATTCAAACGACAATAACTTTTGACTCGGATGTCCGATTGAGTCCCGTAATATATCGAGACGCTCGAAATAGAAAACTAAAGCTCTGAGAAAAATCAAATGACAATAACTTTTTACTCGGGTGTCCGATAGAATCCCATAATATATCGAGACGCTCGTAATTGAAAACAGAAGCTCTGATAAAATTCAAACGACAATAACTTTTGAATCGGATGTCCGATTGTGTCCCGTAATATATCGAGACGCTCGGAATTCAGAACAGAAGCTATTAGAAAAATCAAACGATGATTACTTTTTACACGGATGTCCGATTGAGTCCCATAATATGTCGAGACGCTCGAAATTGAAAACAAAAGCTCTGAGCAAATTCAAACGACAATAACTTTTTACTCAGATGTCCAATTGAGTCCCGTTATATATCGAGACGCTCGTAATTGAAAACAGAAGCTCTGAGCAAATTTAAACGACAATAAATTTTGACTTCGATGTTCGATTGGGTCCTGCAATATATTGAGACGCTCGTAATTGAAAACTGAAGCTCTGAGAAAAATCAAACGACAATAACTTTTTTCTCAGATGTTCGATTGAGTCCCGTAATATATCGAGACTCTCGTAATTGAAAACAGAAGCTCTGAGCAAATTAAAACGAAAATAACGTTTGACTCGGATGTCCGATTGAGTCCCGAAATATATCGAGACGCTCGTAATTGAAAACGGAAGCTCTGAGCAAATTCAAACGACAATAACTTTTGACTCGTATGTCCGATTGTGTCCCGTAGTATATCGAGACGCTCGTAATTGAAAACAGAAGCTCTAAGCAAATTCAAACGACAATAAGTTTTGACTCGGATGTCCGATTGTGTCCCGTAGTATATCGAGACGCTCAAAATTTAAAACTGAAGCTCTGAGAAAAATCAAAAGACAATAACGTTTTACTCGGATTTCGGATTGTGGATTGTGTCCCGTAGTATATCGAGACGCTCGAATTTGAAAACTGAAGCTCTAAGAAAAATCTAACGACAATAACTTTTTACTCGGATGTCCGATTGAGTCCTGTAATATATCGAGACGCTCGTAATTGAAAACAGAAGCTCTAAGAAAAATCAAACGACAATAACTTTTGACTCGGATGTCCGATTGAGTCCCGTAATATATCGAGACGCTCGTAATTGAAAACAGAAGTTCTGAGCAAATTCATACGACAATAACGGGTAACTCGGATGTCCGATTGAGTACCGTAATATATCGAAACGCTCGTAATTGAAAACAGAAGCTCTCAGCAAATTCAAACGACAATAACCTTTTACTCAGATGTCCGATTGAGTCCCGTAATATATCGAGACGCTCGTAATTGAAAACAGAATCTCTCAGCAAATTCAAACGACAATAACTTTTGACTCGTATGCCCGATTGTGTCCCATAGTATATCAAGACGCTCGAAATTCAGAACAGAAGCTATTAGAAAAATCAAACGACGATTACTTTTTACAGGGATGTCCGATTGAGTCCCATCTTATGTCGAGACGCTCGAAATTGAAAACAGAAGCTCTGAGCAAATTCGAACGACAATAACTTTTTCCTCGGATGTCCAATTGAGTCCCGTTACATATCGAGACGCTCGTAATTGAAAACAGAAGCTCTGAGCAAATTTAAACGACAATAACTTTTGACTCGGATGTCCGATTGAGTCCCGTAATATATCGAGACGCTCGTAATTGAAAACTGAAGCTCTGAGAAAAATCAAACGACAATAACTTTTGACTCGGATGTCCGATTGTGTCCCGTAGTATATCGAGACGCTCGTAATTGAAAACATAAGCTCTAAGCAAATTCAAACGACAATAACTTTTGACTCGGATGTCCGATTGTGTCTCGTAGTATATCGAGACGCTCAAAATTGAAAACTGAAGCTCTGAGAAATATCAAAAGACAATAACTTTTTACTCGGATTTCAGATTGTGGATTGTGTCCCGTAGTATATCGAGACGCTCGAAATTGAAAACTATAGCTCTGAGAAGAATCTAACGACTATAACTTTTTACTCGGATGTCCGATTGAGTCCTGTAATATATCGAGACGCTCGTAATTGAAAACAGAAGCTCTGAGCAAATTCAAACGACAATAACTTTTGACTCGGATGTCCGATTGTGTCTCGTAGTATATCGAGACGCTCGGAATTGAAAACTGAAGCTCTGAGAAAAATTAAAAGACAATAACTTCTGACTCGGATGTCCGATTGAGTCCCGTAATATATCGAGACGCTCGTACTTGAAAACAGAAGCTCTCAGCAAATTCAAACGACAATAACTTTTGACTCGGATATCCGATTGTGTCCCGTGGTATATCGAGACGCTCGAAATTGAAAACTGAAGCTCTGAGAAAAATCAAACGACAATAACTTTTTACACGAATGTCCACTTGAGTCCCATAGTATATCGAGATGCTCGTAATTGAAAACAGAAGCTCTGAGCAAATTCAAACGACAATAACTTTTTACTCGGATGTCCGATTGAGTCCCGTAATATATCAAGACGCTCGTAATTGAAAACAGAAGCTCTGAGCAAATTCAAACGACAATAACTTTTGACTCGGATGTCCGATTGAGTCCCGTAATATATCGAGACGCTCGTAATTGAAAACAGAAGCTCTGAGCAAATTCAAACGACAATAACTTTTGACTCGGATGTCCGATTGAGTCCCGTAATATATCGAGACGCTCGTAATTGAAAACAGAAGCTCTGAGCAAATTCAAACGACAATAACTTTTGACTCGGATGTCCGATTGAGTCCCGTAATATATCGAGACGCTCGTAATTGAAAACAGAAGCTCTGAGCAAATTCAAACGACCATAACTTTTAACTCGGGTGTCCGATTATGTCTCGTAGTATATCGAGACACTCGTAATTGAAAAGGGAAGCTCTAACCAAAATCAAACGACAATAACTTTTAACTCGGATGTCGGAAAGAGCCCCGTAAAATATCGAGACGCTCAAAATTGAAAACAGAAGTTCTCAGCAAATTCAAACGACAATAACTTTTGATTCGGATGTCCGATTGTGTCCCGTAGTATATCGAGACGCTCGAAATTGAAAACTGAAAATCTAAGAAAAATCAAATGACAATAACTTTTTACTCAGATGTCCGATTAAGTCTCGTAATATATCGAGACGCTCGTAATTGAAAACAGAAGCTCTAAGCAAATTCAAACGACAATAACTTTGGACTCGGATGTCCGATTGAGTCCCGTAATATATCGAAACGCTCGTAATTGAAAATAGAAGCTCTCGGGGGATTCAAACGACAATAATTTTTTAGGCGGATGTCCGATTGAGTCTCGTAATATATCGAGACGCTCGTAATTGAAAACAGAAGCTTTGAGCAAATTCAAACGACAATAACTTTTGACTCGTATGTCCGATTGTGTCCCATACTATATCGAGAAGCTCGAAATTCAGAACAGAAGCTATTCGAAAAATCAAACGACGATTACTTTTTACAGGGATGTCCGATTGAGTCCCATATTATGTCTAGACGCTCGAAATTGAAAACAGAAGCTCTGAGCAAATTCGAACGACAATAACTTTTTACTCGGATGTCCAATTGAGTCCCGTTACATATCGAGACGCTCGTAATTGAAAACAGAAGCTCTGAGCAAATTTAAACGACAATAACTTTTGACTCGGATGTCCGATTGAGTCCCGTAATATATCGAGACGCTCGTAATTGAAAACTGAAGCTCTCAGAAAAATCAAACGACAATAACTATTGACTCGGATGTCCGATTGTGTCCCGTAGTATATCGAGACGCTCGTAATTGAAAACATAAGCTCTAAGCAAATTCAAACGACAATAACTTTTGACTCGGATGTCCGATTGTGTCTCGTAGTATATCGAGACGCTCGAAATTGAAAACTGAAGCTCTGAGAAAAATCAAAAGACAATAACTTTTTACTCGGATTTCGGATTGTGGATTGTGTCCCGTAGTATATCGAGACGCTCGAAATTGAAAACTGAAGCTCTGAGAAGAATCTAACGACAATAACTTTTTACTTGGATGTCCGATTGAGTCCTCTAATATATCGAGACGCTCGTAATTGAAAACTGAAGCTCTAAGAAAAATCAAACGACAATAACTTTTGACTCGGATGTCCGATTGAGTCCCGTAATATATCGAGACGCTTGTAATTGAAAACAGAAGCTCTGAGCAAATTCAAACGACCATAACTTTTAACTCGGGTGTCCGATTGTGTCTCGTAGTATATCAAGACACTCTTAACTGAAAAGGGAAGCATAAGAAAAATCAAACGACAATAACTTTTAACTCGGATGTTGGATAGAGCCCCGTAAAATATCGAGACGCTCAAAATTGAAAATAGAAGCACTCAGCAAATTCAAACAACAATAACTTTTGACTCGGATGTCCGATTGTGTCCCGAGTATATCGAGACGCCCAAAATTGAAAACTGAAGATCTGAGAAAAATCAAACGACAATAACTTTTGACTCGGATGTCCAATTGAGTCCCGTAATATATCGAGACGCTCGTAATTGAAAATAGAAGCACTGATCAAATTCAAACGACAATAACTTTTTACTCAAATGTCCGATTGTGTCCCGTAGTATATCGAGACGCTCAAAATTGAAAACTGAAGCTCTGAGAAAAATCGAACGACAATATCTTTTGACTCGGATGTCCGATTGTGTCCCGTAGTATATCGAGACGCTCGG
>NC_038242.2:32056054-32056863 GCF_000004515.6 Glycine max | reverse complement strand
TAAGAAAAATCAAACGACAATAACTTTTTCCTCGGAAGTCAGATAGAGCCCCGTATAATTTCGAGACGCTAAAAATTGAAAACAGAAGTACTCAGCAAATTCAAACGACAATAACTTTTGACTCGGATGTCCGATTGTGTCCCTTAGTATATCGAGACGCTCGAAATTGAAAACTGAAGCTCTGTGAAAAATCAAACGACAATAACTTTTTACTCAGATGTCCGATTAAGTCCCGTAATATATCGAGACGCTCGTAATTGAAAATAGAAGCTCTAAGCAAATTCAAACGAGAATAACTTTTGACTCGGATGTCCGATTGAGTCCCGTAATATATCGAGACGCTCGAAATAGAAAACTGAAGCTCTGAGAAAAATCAAATGACAATAACTTTTTACTCGGGTGTCCGATAGAATCCCATAATATATCGAGACGCTCGTAATTGAAAACAGAAGCTCTGATAAAATTCAAACGACAATAACTTTTGAATCGGATGTCCGATTGTGTCCCGTAATATATCGAGACGCTCGGAATTCAGAACAGAAGCTATTAGAAAAATCAAACGATGATTACTTTTTACACGGATGTCCGATTGAGTCCCATAATATGTCGAGACGCTCGAAATTGAAAACAAAAGCTCTGAGCAAATTCAAACGACAATAACTTTTTACTCAGATGTCCAATTGAGTCCCGTTATATATCGAGACGCTCGTAATTGAAAACAGAAGCTCTGAGCAAATTTAAACGACAATAAATTTTGACTTCGATGTTCGATTGGGTCCTGCAATATATTGAGACGCTCGTAATGAAAA
>NC_038242.2:32052601-32053391 GCF_000004515.6 Glycine max | reverse complement strand
GAAAAATCCAACGACGATTACTTTTACAGGGATGTCCGATTGAGTCCCATTATATGTCGAGACGCTCGAAATTGAAAATAGAAGCTCTGAGCAAATTTAACGACAATAACTTTTTACTCGGATGTCCAATGATTCCCGTTATATATCGAGACGCTCGTAATTGAAAACAGAAGCACTCAGCAAATTCAAACGACAATACTTTTGACTCGGATGTCCGATTGAGTCCCGTAATATATCGAAACACTCATAATTGAAAACAGAAGCTCTAAGCAAATTCAAACGACAATAACTTTTGACTCGGATGTCCGATTGAGTCCCGTAATATATCGAAACGCTCATAATTGAAAACAGAAGCTCTCAGCAAATTCAAACGACAATAACTTTTTACTCGGATGTCCGATTGATTCCCGTAATATATCGAGACGCTCGTAATTCAAAACAGAAGCTCTCAGAAAATTCAAACGCCCCCTCCTTTTGACTCGTATGTTCGCTCCCCCCCCCATAGTATATCGAGACGCTCAAAATTCAGAACAGAAGCTATTAGAAAAATCAAATGATGATTAGTTTTTACAGGATGTCTGATTGAGTCCCATATTATGTCGAGACGCTCGAAATTGAAAACAGAAGCTCTGAGCAAATTTAAACGACAATAAATTTTGACTTGGATGTCCGATTGAGTCCCGTAATATATCGAAACGCTCAAAATTGAAAACAGAAGCACTCAGCAAATTCAAACGACAATAAGTTTTGACTCGGATGTCCGATTGAGTCCCGTAATATATCGAGACGC
>NC_038242.2:32035124-32035954 GCF_000004515.6 Glycine max | reverse complement strand
GCCCGCAACACGGGAAATCAGTAGCATTAGAAGATCATATGATGCCTAGCTTTTACAGGATGTCTGATTGAGTCCCATATTATGTCGAGACGCTCGAAATTGAAAACAGAAGCTCTGAGCAAATTCAAATGACAATAACTTTTTACTCGGATGTCCAATTGAGTCTCGTTATATATCGAGACGCTCGTAATTGATAACAGAAGCTCTGAGCAAATTTAAATGACAATAAATTTTGACTTGGATGTCCGATTGAGTCCCATAATATATCGAGACGCTCGTAATTGAAAACTGATGCTCTGAGAAAAATCAAACGACAATAACTTTTGACTCGGATGTCCGATTGTGTCCCGTAGTATATCGAGACGCTCGGAATTTAAAACTGAAGCTCTGACAAAAATCAAACGACAATAACTTTTTACTCGGATGTTCGATTGAGTCCCGTAATATATTGAGACGCTCGTAATTGAAAACAGAAGCTCTGAACAAATTCAAACGACAATAACTTTTGACTCGGATGTCGGATTGTGTCCCGTAGTACATCGAGACGCTCGGAATAGAAAACTGAAGCTCTGAGAAAAATCAAACGACAATAACTTTTTACTCGGATTTCGGATTGTGGATTGTGTCCCATAGTATATCGAGACGCTCGAAATTGAAAACTGAAGCTCTAAGAAAAATCAAACGACAATAACTTTTTACTCGGATGTCCGATTGAGTCCCGTTATATATCGAGACGCTCGTAATTGAAACAGAAGCTGTGAGCAAATTTAAACGACATAACTTTTACTCGGATGTCCGATTGAGTCCCGTAATATATCGAGACGCTCGTA
>NC_038242.2:32032525-32034365 GCF_000004515.6 Glycine max | reverse complement strand
AAAAAGAGGATTGCCAGATTGTTCGCAACTAGCTGGTCCGATGAGTCCTGTATTATCGAGACGCCGTTAAGGATGTAAGAAGCTCTGAGCAAATCAAACGACAATAACTGGGGGGTCGGATGTCGATTGAGTCCCGTAATATATCGAGACGCTCGTAATTCAAAATAGAAGCTCTGAGCAAATTCAAACGACCATAACTTTTAACTCGGGTGTCCGACTGTGTCTCGTAGTATATCGAGACGCTCGTAATTGAAAAGGGAAGCTTTAAGAAAAATCAAACGACAATAAGTTTTTACTCAGATGTCGGATAAAGGCCCGTAAAATATCGAGACGCTCAAAATTGAAAACAGAAGCACTCAACAAATTCAAACGACAATAACTTTTGACTCGGATGTCCGATTGTGTCCCGTAATATATCGAGACGCTCGAAATTGCAAACTGAAGCTCTGAGAAAAATCAAACGACAATAACTTATTACTCGGATGTCCGATTGAATCCCGTAATATATCGAGACGCTCATAATTGAACACAGAAGCTCTCAGCAAATTCAAACGACAATAACTTTTGACTCGGATGTCCGATTGAGTCCCGTAGTATATCGAGACGCTCATAATTGAAAACAGAAGCTCTGAGCAAATTCGAACGAGCATAACTTTTGACTCGGATGTCCGATTGAGTCCCGTAATATATCAAACGCTCGTAATTGAAAACAGAAGCTCTCAGCAAATTCAAATGACAATAACTTTTTACTCGGATGTCCGATTGATTCCCGTAATATATCGAGACGCTCGTAATTCAAAACAGAAGCTCTGAGAAAATTCAAACGACAATAACTTTTGACTCGTATGTCCGATTGTGTCCCATAGTATATCGAGACGCGCAAATACAGAACCGAAGCTATGAGAAAAATCATATGATGATTAGTTTTTACAAGATGTCTGATTGAGTCCCATATTATGTCGAGACGCTCGAAATAGAAAACAGAAGCTCTGCGCAAATTCAAATGCCAATAACTTGTTACTCGGATGTCCAATTGAGTCTCGTTATATATCGAGACGCTCGTAATGGATAACAGAAGCTCTGAGCAAATTTAAATGACAATAAATTTTGACTTGGATGTCCGATTGAGTCCCGTAATATATCGAGACGCTCGTAATTGAAAACTGATGCTCTGAGAAAAATCAAACGACAATAACTTTTGACTCGGATGTCCGATTGTGTCCCGTAGTATATCGAGACGCTCGGAATTTAAAACTGAAGCTCTGACAAAAATCAAACGACAATAACTTTTTACTCGGATGTTCGATTGAGTCCCGTAATATATTGAGACGCTCGTAATTGAAAACAGAAGCTCTGAGCAAATTCAAACGACAATAACTTTTGACTCGGATGTCGGATTGTGTCCCGTAGTACATCGAGACGCTCGGAATAGAAAACTGAAGCTCTGAGAAAAATCAAACGACAATAACTTTTTACTCGGATTTCGGATTGTGGATTGTGTCCTGTAGTATATCGAGACGCTCGAAATTGAAAACTGAAGGTCTAAGAAAAATCTAACGACAATAACTTTTTACTCGGATGTCCGATTGAGTCCTGTAATATATCGAGACGCTCGTAATTGAAAACTGAAGCTCTAAGAAAATCAAACGACAATAACTTTTGACTCGGATGTCCGATTGAGTCCCGTAATATATCGAGACGCTCGTAATTGAAAACAGAAGTTCTGAGCAAATTCAAACGACAATAACTTTTGACTCGGATGTCCGATTGTGTCCCGTACTATATCAAGACGCTCGTAATTGAAAACGGAAGCCCTGAGAAAACTCAAACCACAATAACT
>NC_038242.2:32029872-32031618 GCF_000004515.6 Glycine max | reverse complement strand
GTCAATAACCTTTTACTCGGATTTCGGATTGTGGATTGTGTCCCGTAGTATATCGAGACGCTCGTAATTGAAAACAGAAGCTCTGAGCAAATTCAAACGACAATAACTTTTGACTCGGATGTCCGATTGTGTCCTGTAATATATCGAGACGCTCGAAATTGAAAACTGAAGCTTTGAGCAAAATCAAACGACAATAACTTTTTACTCGGATGTCCGATTGAGTCCCGTAATATATCGAGACGCTCGTAATTGAAAACAGAAGCTCTGAGCAAATTCAAACGACAATAACTTTTTACTCGGATGTCCGATTGAGTCCCGTAATATATCGAGACGCTCGTAATTCAAAATAGAAGCTCTGAGCAAATTCAAACAACCATAACTTTTAACTCGGGTGTCCGACTGTGTCTCGTAGTATATCGAGACGCTCGTAATTGAAAAGGGAAGCTTTAAGAAAAATCAAACGACAATAAGTTTTTACTCAGATGTCGGATAAAGCCCGTAAAATATCGAGACGCTCAAAATTGAAAACAGAAGCACTCAACAAATTCAAACGACAATAACTTTTGACTCGGATGTCCGATTGTGTCCCGTAATATATCGAGACGCTCGAAATTGAAAACTGAAGCTCTGAGAAAAATCAAACGACAATAACTTTTTACTCGGATGTCCGATTGAATCCCGTAATATATCGAGACGCTCATAATTGAACACAGAAGCTCTCAGCAAATTCAAACGACAATAACTTTTTACTCGGATGTCCGATTGAGTCCCGTAATATATCGAGACGCTCATAATTGAAAACAGAAGCTCTAAGCAAATTCAAACGACAACAACTTTTGACTCGGATGTCCGATTGAGTCCCGTAATATATCGAAACGCTCATAATTGAACACAGAAGCTCTCAGCAAATTCAAACGACAATAACTTTTTACTCGGATGTCCGATTGAGTCCCGCAATATATCGAGACGCTCGTAATTTAAAACAGAAGCTCTGAGAAAATTCAAACGACAATAACTTTTGACTCGTATGTCCGATTGTGTCCCATAGTATATCGAGACGCTCAAAATTCAGAACATAAGCTATTAGAAAAATCAAACGATGATTACTTTTTACAGGATGTCTGATTGAGTCCCATATTATGTCGAGACGCTCGAAATTGAAAACAGAAGCTCTGAGCAAATTCAAATGACAATAACTTTTTACACGGATGTCCAATTCAGTCTCGTTATATATCGAGTCGCTCGTAATTGAAAACAGAAGCTCTAAGCAAATTTAAACGACAATAAATTTTGACTTGGATGTCCGATTGAGTCCCGCAATATATCGAGACGCTCGTAATTGAAAACAGAAGCTCTGAGCAAATTCAAACGACAATAACTTTTGACTCGGATGTCCGATTGTGTCCTGTAATATATCGAGACGCTCGAAATTGAAAACTGAAGCTCTGAGAAAAATCAAACGACAATAACTTTTTACTCGGATGTCCGATTGAGTCCCGTAATATATCGAGACGCTCATAATTGAAAACAGAAGCTCTAAGCAAATTCAAACGACAATAACATTTGACTCGGATGTCCGATTGAGTCCCGAAATATATCAAAACGCTCGTAATTGAAAACAGAAGCTCTCAGCAAATTCAAACGACAATAACTTTTTACTCGGATGTCCGATTGAGTCCCGTAGTATATTAAGTCGCTCGTAATTGCTTTTGACCCAAAGTATGCGAGTAATTGATCCAATCAGAA
>NC_038242.2:32012098-32013335 GCF_000004515.6 Glycine max | reverse complement strand
TTTCTAGATTCCTACATGATGCCTATGATGAAGTTGAGATGTGGTGTTGAGTTGTGGCTGGATTTGTGAATCAAATAAGTCTTAAGCTCTCTTGAATTGTGTTATTCAAGATAATTGAGCATAAGCAAACACAAATTGTAACTATCCAAGCCTTAAGCAACATAAACACTACTCTTGATTTCTAGGTTGAAATCGCTGGTGCAGGCAGCTTGAACATACAAAAGTGTATAAATTACTGGGAATTGGTCACTACGTTTTTTGAGCTGAAACTTTTACTGAATTTTTTAGACATCTGGACCAAAATTATAAAAAAAGAACCAAGCGATTTGGATTAAAGGAAAAATAAAGAAAAATCTCACAAGTTGGCAGAAAAATCAGTGTCCAGGAAAAAAAAAAGTGAAAGGAAAGTGTGCTTGTTGTTTTGGCTCAAAATTTGTTCTATAATTGGTGCCTATTTTATACCAATCCTAGTTCTGAAATTTCAATTGAAAATTATTGTGAAAACAAGTGCCAAAACTAGAGGTTTCTTGAGTCTTTTTTTTTTTTAGTTTTTCTACTCTACTCTAGAGCCATTCTAGGTTTCTCTTTGAGTCCTAGCTTGCTTTTTGTGCTTTCCATTGCTTTAATTGTTGAATAATCCTTGGAAATTTGTCTTGTTAAAACTCTATTGGTTTAGCTTTCATTTCATTTTTTTTGTCTTTGGTTATTGCTTGTCTCTTTGTTTCCTTGCTTGTGAGTTGCCATATAGGGAATTGGAAAGGAGGATTGGTGCCATATCTTGAAGAATTTGAGTCAAGAAGCAAGGGGCCAACCACCTTAAGAGCTATTGGACTAAGAAGCACTCCAAATTGAGTGAAACACTAAAGAGAGAATAGCCACCACAATTGAGGACTTTTTTCTTTGTAATTTTGTAATTGGCAATTTTCTTTGCTTTCAAATTTTGTAACAAAAAGGCCTTTCATTGGAAGTAAGTTGGGAGCCTCCGCTAGGTCACCCTACTTCCATTTGTGTGTAATAATTTTAGGCAATTTTCCCTTAGGATAGTGAGTGTTTTGTTGGGAACCTTAAATGAGGTCATCCAAACACTCTTAGGATCCGCCTAGTTTGCATTTCTTGCACTTTAATTTCTTGCTTACTTTCATAGCTTATTTCCTTTACCCTCCATTGTCAAACCGCCTAGATAGCTTTCCTTTTACCAATTAGTTTTTACCTTATCTTTCACACCTTTTTTAGTGTT
>NC_038242.2:32005658-32010713 GCF_000004515.6 Glycine max | reverse complement strand
TCATAGTTGTTTTGCGTTCTAACCTATGAGTAACTCGGATGTCCTATTGTGTCCCAACGTATATCGAGACGCACGAAGTTGAAAACTGAAGCTCTGAGAAAAATCTAACGACAATAACTTTTTACTCGGATGTCCGATTGAGTCCCGTAATATATCGAGACGCTCGTAATTGAAAATAGAAGCTCTGGCCAAATTCAAACGACAATAACTTTTGACTCGGATGTCCGATTGTGTCCCGTGGTATATCGAGACGCTCGAAATTGAAAACTAAAGCTCTTAGAAAAATCAAACGACAATAACTTTTTACTCGGATGTCCGATTGTGTCCCATAATGTATCAAAATGCTCGTAATAGAAAACGAAATCTCTAAGAAAAATCTATCGACAATAAATTTTAACTCGGTTGTCCGATTGTATCCCGTAGTATATCGAGACGCTCGAAATTGAAATCTGAAGCTGTGAGAAAAATGTAATGACAATAACTTTTTACTCGGATGTCCGAGTGAGTCCCGTAATATATCGAGACGCTCGTAATTGAAAACAGAAGCTCTGAGCAAATTCAAACAACAATAACTTTTTACTCGGATGTCCGATTGAGTCCCGTAATATATCAATACGCTCGTAATTGAAAACAAAAGCTCTGGGCAAATTCAAACGACAATAACTTTTAACTCGGGTGTCCGATTGTGTCTGGTAGTATATCGAGACGCTCGTAATTGAAAAGGGAAGCTCTAAGAAAAATCGAACGACAATAACTTTTAACTCGGTTGTCGGATAGAGCCCCGTAAAATATCGCTCAAAATTGAAAACAGAAGCACTCGACAAATTCAAACGACAATAACTTTTGACTCGGATGTTCGATTGTGTCCCGTAGTATATCGAGACGCTCGTAATTGAAAAGGGAAGCTCTTAGAAAAATCAAATGACAATAACTTTTAACTCAGATGTCGGATTGAGCCCCGTAAAATATCGAGACGCTCGAAATTGAAAACAGAAGCTCTAAGCAAATTCAAACGACAATAAATTTTTACTCGGATGTCCGATTGAGTCCCGTAATATATCGAGACGCTCGTAATTGAAAACAGAAGCTCTGAGCATATTCAAACGACAATAACCTTTTACTCGGATGTCCGATTGAGTCCCGTAATATATCGAGACGCTCGTAATTGAAAACAGAAGCTCTGAGCAAATTCAAACGACAATAACTTTTTACTCGGATGTCCGATTGAGTCCCATGATATATCGAGACGCTCGTAATTGAAAACGAAAGCTTGTAGCAAATTCGAACGACAATAACTTTTTACTCGGATGTCCGATTGAGTCTCGTAATATATCGAGACGCTCGAAATATAAAACTGAAGCTCTGAGAAAAATCAAACGACAATAACCTTTTACTCGAATGTCCGATTGAGTCCTGTTATATAGCGAGACGCTCGTAATTGAAAACAGAAGCTCTAAGCAAATTCAAACGACAATAACTTTTTACTCGGATGTCCGATTGAGTCCCGAAATATATCGAGACGCTCGTAATTGTAAACGAAAGCTTGTAGCAAATTCGAACAACAATAACTTTTAACTCAGATGTCCAATTGAGCCCCATAATATATTGAGACGCTCCAAATAGAAACCAGACGCTCTAAGAAAAATCAACAACAATAACTTTTTACTCGGATATCTGATTGAGCCCCGTAATATATCGAGACGCTCGAAATTGAAAACAGAAGCTCTAAGCAAATTCAAACGACAATAACTTTTTACTCGGATGTCCGATTGTGTCCCATAGTATATCGAGACGCACGAAATTGAAAACTGAAGCTCTGAGAAAAATCTAACGATAATAACTTTTTACTCGGATGTCCGATTGAGTCCCGTAATATATCGAGACGCTCGTAATTGAAAATAGAAGCTCTGGCCAAATTCAAACGACAATAACTTTTGACTCGGATGTCCGATTGTGTCCCGTGGTATATCGAGACGCTCGAAATTGAAAACTAAAGCTCTTAGAAAAATCAAACGACAATAACTTTTTACTCGGATGTCCGATTGTGTCCCATAATATATCAAAATGCTCGTAATAGAAAACGGAATCTCTTAGAAAAATCTATCGACAATAAATTTTAACTCGGTTGTCCGATTGTATCCCGTAGTATATCGAGACGCTCGAAATTGAAATCTGAAGCTGTGAGAAAAATGTAATGACAATAACTTTTTACTCGGATGTCCGAGTGAGTCCCGTAATATATCGAGACGCTCGTAATTGAAAACAGAAGCTCTGAGCAAATTCAAACAACAATAACTTTTTACTCGGATGTCCGATTGAGTCCCGTAATATATCAATACGCTCGTAATTGAAAACAAAAGCTCTGGGCAAATTCAAACGACAATAACTTTTAACTCGGGTGTCCGATTGTGTCTGGTAGTATATCGAGACGCTCGTAATTGAAAAGGAAAGCTCTAAGAAAAATCGAACGACAATAACTTTTAACTCGGTTGTCGGATAGAGCCTCGTAAAATATTGAGACGCTCAAAATTGAAAACAGAAGCACTCGACAAATTCAAACGACAATAACTTTTGACTCGGATGTTCGATTGTGTCCCGTAGTATATCGAGACGCTCGTAATTGAAAAGGGAAGCTCTTAGAAAAATCAAATGACAATAACTTTTAACTCAGATGTCGGATTGAGCCCCGTAAAATATCGAGACGCTCAAAATTGAAAACAGAAGCACTGAGCAAACTGAAAAGACAATAACTTTTTACTCGGATGTCCGATTGTGTCCTGTAGTATATCGAGACGCTCGGAATTGAAAACTGAAGCTCTGAGAAAAATCAAACGACAATAACTTTTTACTCGGATGTCCGATTGAGTCCTGTAATATATCGAGACGCTCGTAATTGAAAACAGAAGCTCTAAGCAAATTCAAACGACAATAACTTTTTACTCGGATGTCCGATTGAGTCCCGAAATATATCGAGACGCTCGTAATTGTAAACGAAAGCTTGTAGCAAATTCGAACAACAATAACTTTTAACTCAGATGTCCAATTGAGCCCCATAATATATTGAGACGCTCCAAATAGAAACCAGACGCTCTAAGAAAAATCAACAACAATAACTTTTTACTCGGATATCTGATTGAGCCCCGTAATATATCGAGACGCTCGAAATTGAAAACAGAAGCTCTAAGCAAATTCAAACGACAATAACTTTTTACTCGGATGTCCGATTGTGTCCCAACGTATATCGAGACGCACGAAATTGAAAACTGAAGCTCTGAGAAAAATCTAACGACAATAACTTTTTACTCGGATGTCCGATTGAGTCCCGTAATATATCGAGACGCTCGTAATTGAAAATAGAAGCTCTGGCCAAATTCAAACGACAATAACTTTTGACTCGGATGTCCGATTGTGTCCCGTGGTATATCGAGACGCTCGAAATTGAAAACTAAAGCTCTTAGAAAAATCAAACGACAATAACTTTTTACTCGGATGTCCGATTGTGTCCCATAATGTATCAAAATGCTCGTAATAGAAAACGAAATCTCTAAGAAAAATCTATCGACAATAAATTTTAACTCGGTTGTCCGATTGTATCCCGTAGTATATCGAGACGCTCGAAATTGAAATCTGAAGCTGTGAGAAAAATGTAATGACAATAACTTTTTACTCGGATGTCCGAGTGAGTCCCGTAATATATCGAGACGCTCGTAATTGAAAACAGAAGCTCTGAGCAAATTCAAACAACAATAACTTTTTACTCGGATGTCCGATTGAGTCCCGTAATATATCAATACGCTCGTAATTGAAAACAAAAGCTCTGGGCAAATTCAAACGACAATAACTTTTAACTCGGGTGTCCGATTGTGTCTGGTAGTATATCGAGACGCTCGTAATTGAAAAGGGAAGCTCTAAGAAAAATCGAACGACAATAACTTTTAACTCGGTTGTCGGATAGAGCCCCGTAAAATATCGCTCAAAATTGAAAACAGAAGCACTCGACAAATTCAAACGACAATAACTTTTGACTCGGATGTTCGATTGTGTCCCGTAGTATATCGAGACGCTCGTAATTGAAAAGGGAAGCTCTTAGAAAAATCAAATGACAATAACTTTTAACTCAGATGTCGGATTGAGCCCCGTAAAATATCGAGACGCTCAAAATTTAAAACAGAAGCACTGAGCAAACTGAAAAGACAATAACTTTTTACTCGGATGTCCGATTGTGTCCCTTAGTATATCGAGACGCTCGAAATTGAAAACTAAAGCTCTGAGAAAAATCAAACGACAATAACTTTTTACTCGGATGTCCGATTGAGTCCTGTAATATATCGAGACGCTCGTAATTGAAAACAGAAGCTCTAAGCAAATTCAAACGACAATAACTTTTTACTCGGATGTCCGATTGAGTCCCGAAATATATCGAGACGCTCGTAATTGAAAACGAAAGCTTGTAGCAAATTCGAACAACAATAACTTTTAACTCAGATGTCCAATTGAGCCCCATAATATATTGAGACACTCCAAATAGAAAATAGACGCTCTAAGAAAAATCAACGACAACAACTTTTTACTCGGATGTCTGATTGAGCCCCGTAATATATCGAGACGCTCGAAATTGAAAACAGAAGCTCTAAGCAAATTCAAACGACAATAAATTTTTACTCGGATGTCCGATTGAGTCCCGTAATATATCGAGACGCTCGTAATTGAAAACAGAAGCTCTGAGCATATTCAAACGACAATAACCTTTTACTCGGATGTCCGATTGAGTCCCGTAATATATCGAGACGCTCGTAATTGAAAACAGAAGCTCTGAGCAAATTCAAACGACAATAACTTTTTACTCGGATGTCCGATTGAGTCCCATGATATATCGAGACGCTCGTAATTGAAAACGAAAGCTTGTAGCAAATTCGAACGACAATAACTTTTTACTCGGATGTCCGATTGAGTCTCGTAATATATCGAGACGCTCGAAATATAAAACTGAAGCTCTGAGAAAAATCAAACGACAATAACCTTTTACTCGAATGTCCGATTGAGTCCTGTTATATA
>NC_038242.2:32004682-32005558 GCF_000004515.6 Glycine max | reverse complement strand
TCTAAGCGAATGCAAACCACAAGAACTTTTAACTCGGATGTCCGATTGAGTCCCGAAATATATCGAGACGCTCGTAATTGTAAACGAAAGCTTGTAGCAAATTCGAACAACAATAACTTTTAACTCAGATGTCCAATTGAGCCCCATAATATATTGAGACGCTCCAAATAGAAACCAGACGCTCTAAGAAAAATCAACAACAATAACTTTTTACTCGGATATCTGATTGAGCCCCGTAATATATCGAGACGCTCGAAATTGAAAACAGAAGCTCTAAGCAAATTCAAACGACAATAACTTTTTACTCGGATGTCCGATTGTGTCCCAACGTATATCGAGACGCACGAAATTGAAAACTGAAGCTCTGAGAAAAATCTAACGACAATAACTTTTTACTCGGATGTCCGATTGAGTCCCGTAATATATCGAGACGCTCGTAATTGAAAATAGAAGCTCTGGCCAAATTCAAACGACAATAACTTTTGACTCGGATGTCCGATTGTGTCCCGTGGTATATCGAGACGCTCGAAATTGAAAACTAAAGCTCTTAGAAAAATCAAACGACAATAACTTTTTACTCGGATGTCCGATTGTGTCCCATAATGTATCAAAATGCTCGTAATAGAAAACGAAATCTCTAAGAAAAATCTATCGACAATAAATTTTAACTCGGTTGTCCGATTGTATCCCGTAGTATATCGAGACGCTCGAAATTGAAATCTGAAGCTGTGAGAAAAATGTAATGACAATAACTTTTTACTCGGATGTCCGAGTGAGTCCCGTAATATATCGAGACGCTCGTAATTGAAAACAGAAGCTCTGAGCAAATTCAAACAACAATAACTTTTTACTCGGGATGTCCGATTGAGTCCCGTA
>NC_038242.2:32003505-32004382 GCF_000004515.6 Glycine max | reverse complement strand
GGGAAGCTCTTAGAAAAATCAAATGACAATAACTTTTAACTCAGATGTCGGATTGAGCCCCGTAAATTATCGAGATGCTCAAAATTTAAAACAGAAGCACTGAGCAAACTGAAAAGACAATAACTTTTTACTCGGATGTCCGATTGTGTCCCTTAGTATATCGAGACGCTCGAAATTGAAAACTAAAGCTCTGAGAAAAATCAAACGACAATAACTTTTTACTCGGATGTCCGATTGTGTCCCGTAGTATATCGAGACAGAGTAATTGAAAAAAGAAGCTCTGAGAAAATTCAAACGACAATACATTTTGACTCGGATGTCCGATTGAGACCCATAATATATCGAGACGCTCGTAATTGAAAATAGAAGCTCTGAGCAAATTCAAACGACAATAAATTTTGACTCGGATGTCCGATTGTGTCCCGTAATATATCGAGACCTCGTAATTTACAAGGGAAGCACTGAGAAAAATCAAACGACAAAAACTTTTTAGTCGGATGTCGGATAGAGTCCCATAATATATCGAAACGCTCGAAATTGAAAACTGAAGCTCTGCGCAAATTCAAACGACAATAACTTTTTACTCGGATGTCCGATTGAGTCTCTTAATATATCGAGACGCTCGTAATTGAACACAGAAGCTCTAAGCAAATTCAAACGACAATAACTTTTGACACGGATGTCCGATTGTGTCCCGTAGTATATCCAGACGCTCGAAATTGAAAACTGAAGCTCTGAGAAAAATCAAACGACAATTACTTTTTACTCGGATGTCGACATGTGTCCCGTAGTACATCGAGACGCTCGTAATAGAAAAGGGAAGCTCTTAGAAAAATAAAACGACAATAACTTTTGACTCGGATGTCAGATAGAGCCC
>NC_038242.2:32000050-32000870 GCF_000004515.6 Glycine max | reverse complement strand
GTCCGATTGTGTCTCATAGTATATCGAGACGCTCGTAATTGAAAAGGGAAGCTCTAAGAAAAATCAAACGACAATAACTTTTAACTCGGATGTCGTATAGAGCCCCGTAAAATATCGAGACGCTCAAAATTGAAAACAGAAGCACTCGGCAAATTCAAACGATATTAACTTTTGACTCGGATGTCCGATTGTGTCCCGTAGTATATTGAGATGCTCGAAATTGAAAACTGAAGCTCGGAGAAAAATAAAACGACAATAACTTTTTACTCGGATGTCCGATTGAGTCCCGTAATATATCGAGACGCTAGTAATTGAAAAAAGAAGCTCTAAGAAAATTCAAACGACAATAACTTTTGACTCGGATGTCCGACTGAGTCCCGTAATATATCGAGACGCTCGTAATTGAAAATAGAAGCTCTGAGCAAATTCAAACGACAATAACTTTTGACTCGGATGTCCGAATGAGTCTCGTAATATATCGAGACACTCGTAATTGAAAACAGAAGCTCTGAGCAAATTCAAACGACAATAACTTTTGACTCAGATGTCCGATTGTGTCCCGTAGTATATCTAGACGCTCGGAATTGAAAACTGAAGCTATGAGAAAAATCAAACAAAAATAACTTTTTACTCGGATGTCCGATTGAGTCCCGTAATATATCGAGACGCTCGTAATTGAAAACAGAAGCTCTAAGCAAATTCAAACGACAATAACTTTTGACTCGGATTTCCGGTTGTGTCTCATAGTATATCGAGACGCTCGTAATTGAAAAGGGAAGCGCTAAGAAAAATCAAACGACAATAACTTTTTACTCGAATG
>NC_038242.2:31998074-31999950 GCF_000004515.6 Glycine max | reverse complement strand
TCTGGGCAAATTCAAACGATAATAACTTTTAACTCGGGTGTCCGATAGTGTCTGGTAGTATATCGAGACGCTCGTAATTGAAAAGGGAAGCTCTAAGAAAAATCGAACGACAATAACTTTTAACTCGGTTGTCGGATAGAGCCCCGTAAAATATTGAGACGCTCAAAATTGAAAACAGAAGCACTCGACAAATTCAAACGACAATAACTTTTTACTCGGATGTCCGATTGAGTCCCGTAATATATCGAGATGCTCGTAATTGAAAACAGAAGCTCTAAGCAAATTCAAACGACAATAACTTTTAACTCGGGTGTCCGATTGTGTCTCATAGTATATCGAGACGCTCGTAATTGAAAAGGGAAGCTCTAAGAAAAATGAAACGACAATAACTTTTAACTCGGATGTCGTATAGAGCCCCGTAAAATATCGAGACGCTCAAAATTGAAAACAGAAGCACTCGGCAAATTCAAACGATATTAACTTTTGACTCGGATTTCCGGTTGTGTCTCATAGTATATCGAGACTGTTAGGACTCGAAAAGGGAAGCGCTAAGAAAAATCAAACGACAATAACTTTTTACTCGAATGTCCGATTGAGTTCTGTAATATATCGAGACGCTCGTAATTGAAAACAGAAGCTCTGAGCAAATTCAAACGACAATAACTTTTTACTCGGATGTCCGATTGAGTCCCGTAATATATCGAGACGCTCGTAATTGAAAACGAAATCTTGTAGCAAATTCGAACGACAATAACTTTTTACTCGGATGTCCGATTGAGTCCCGTAATATATCGAGACGCTCGTAATTGAAAATAGAAGCTCTAAGCAAATTCAAACGACAATAACTTTTAACTCGTGTGTCCGATTGTGTCTCATAGTATATCGAGACGCTCGTAATTGAAAAGGGAAGCTCTAAGAAAAATCAAACGACAATAACTTATAACTCGGATGTCGGATAGAGCCCCGTAAAATATCGAGATGCTCAAATTTGAAAACAGAAGCACTCAGCAAATTCAAACGACAATAACATTTGACTCGGATGTCCGATTGTGTCCCGTAGTATATCGAGACGCTCGTAATTGAAAATAGAAGCTCTGAGCAAATTCAAACGACAATAACTTTTGACTCGGATGTCCGATTGAGTCCCGTAATATATCGAGACAGTCGTAATTGAAAATAGAAGCTCTGAGCAAATTCAAACGACAATAAATTTTGACTCGGATGTCCGATTGTGTCCCGTAGTATATCTAGACGCTCGGAATTGAAAATAGAAGCTATGAGAAAAATCAAACGACAATAACTTTTTACTCGGATGTTCGATTGAGTCCCGTAATATATTGAGACGCTCGTAATTGAAAATAGAAGCTCTCAGATAATTCAAATGACAATAACTTTTGACTTGGATGTCGGATTATGTCCCGTAGTATATAGAGACGCTTGAAATTGAAAATTGAAGCTCTAAGAAAAATCAAACGACAATAACTTTTTACTCGAATGTCCGATTGAGTCCCGTAATATATCGAGATGATTGTAATTGAAAACAGAAGCTCTGAGCAAATTCAAACGACAATAACTTTTTACTCGGATGTCCGATTGAGTCCTGTAATATATCGAGACGCTCGTAATTGAAAACGAAAGCTTGTAGCAAATTCGAACGACAATAACTTTTTACTCGGATGTCCGATTGAGTCCCGTAATATATCGAGATGGTCGTAATTGAAAACAGAAGCTCTGTAGCAAATTCGAACGTCCAACACTTTTAGTCGGATGTCCGATTGAGTCCCGTAATACATCGAGACGCTCGTAATTGAAAACGGAAGCTCTCAGAAAAATCAAACGACAATAACCTTTAACTCGGATGTCGTATAGAGCCCCG
>NC_038242.2:31930488-31979919 GCF_000004515.6 Glycine max | reverse complement strand
GAGAGATATAACTACCTTGGGGATTATTGCTAAAAGCCTAGTTAGTTCTCTCCCTTATAGGTCCCTTAAATAGGGGCACGAAGCAAACACGCTGCGTGCCATTTTTCACACTGCCATGCATGAGTATCATATACCCTTTTGCTTATGTTCGGTAAATATTGTCATACTGTGCACATTCCCGCATTGTGTCTTTTGCATAGGCATTGCATACGGGTTCTTCTTGATCCCTACTGTAAACAAACCAACGGAGGGTCCGTGTCGCCTTCTTAAAAACGTGCGTTGGGGCATTTTGCTACCCCTAGACGTCGTATCTAAGAAGGGGACAAATTCCCCGGACCCCCGCATTCCTAGATTGCATCTGTGTCATGTGCATTCCATCATGCATTCATCCATTCCACCCATGAGATATCGGAGTTTGATTTGCACCAGCTTTTATCTCACTTTAGTAAGCATGGGAACAAATCAAACCGGCAAGAGGTTCTACCAAGTCAAGGTCAAAAGCCCAGATACCACCAGCATCAAGGAATTAGGGCGGTTGATGGAACCCCTCCAAATGCAAGCCTTCCGCAAGACTTACGGAAAGATCTTAGAGTTGACCATAGCAGAAGTGTCCATAGAAGCCATTGCATCACTCACCCAATACTACGACCAGCCTTTGAGATGCTTCACATTCGGAGACTTCCAATTAGTACCAACCATTGAAGAATTTGAAGAAATTCTAGGATGTCCTCTCGGGGGAAGAAAACCATATCTTTCCTCCGGATGTCTCCCCTCCTTGAGCAGAATTGCAACTGTGGTCAAGGATTCCGCAAGAGGTTTGGACCGCATAAAACAGACTTGGAACGGCATAGCGGGCCTACCACAGAAGTACCTAGAAGACAAAGCGAGGGGTATGGCCAATCAAGGAGAATGGGTCCCGTTTATGGATGTGTTAGCTTTGCTAATTTTTGGGGTCGTCCTCTTTCCAAACGTGGATGGTTTGGTAGGCCTAGCAGCGATCGACGCTTTCCTTGCCTACCACCATAGCAAGGAAAGTCCGGTGGTAGCTGTCTTGGCAGATCTATTTGACACATTTGACCGAAGGTGCGAGAAGAGTAGCGCACGGATCATCTGTTGCTTACCCGCCCTCTGTGTTTGGTTGGTTTCACACTTGTTCCAACAAGACACAAGACATCCATGTCCGCTCCTGAGCCATCGCTCGTGTACTGAAAAGAGGAGAATGGATTGGGACCAGCTCTTGGCCGGGATAGGAAGTAGAACAATCAGTTGGCCACTTCAGATTTTCGAATTTTGTAGCCAATAGTTGCAGTCTGGACATCTTTACCTTGGAGGTTCCTTCATGAGTGGTTTTCAGGATCTCCCACGCATCCTTGGCCACTGTGCAAGTGTTGATCAGTCTGAAGATATTCTTGTCAACTCCATTGAATAGAGCATTCAAAGCTTTGGAGTTTCCAAGTGCCAATTCGTCTTCTTCTTTAGTCCAGTCTTCTTCTGGCTTCAATTCTTCAGTGGGCTTTCCTTCTGTGTCCAGCATCTTGGGATGTTCCCAGCCTTTGATGACAGCTTTCCAGGTTCTGCTATCCAGTGATTTGAGGAAGGCCACCATTCTTGCTTTCCAATATTCATAGTTGCTTCCATCAAGAATTGGTGGTCTGTTCACTGGTCCGCCTTCTTTCTCCATGTTCATCAGAATTTATCTCCCTAGATCTCACTCAGTGATTTCGAGTGCCTGCTCTGATACCAATTGAAATTCTGATACCAGGGGACAGATGTCGTACCGGATGTCACGACATCACGCTTCAGAACATGCAGATTATATGTGTCCGTATGAACAGATTAAACAAGTAAATAACACAAGAGAATTGTTAACCCAGTTCGGTGCAACCTCACCTACATCTGGGGGCTACCAAGCCAGGGAGGAAATCCACTCTCAATAGTGTTAGTTCAAGGTCTAACAGCCCCTGTTTACAACCTTCTCACCTAACCACTACCCGTGCGATCTCTACCTAAGAGCCACTCTTAGATATGAGAACCTCCGCTCACTCCCTCTCACTCACACTCCCGTGTTTACAATTAAGTCAAAGACACACCAGAGATCAACTCTGAACAAAAGAGATCAACTCTACACACTAGAGATCAACTCTAGACACTAGAGATCAACTCTACACACAAGAGATCAACTCTACACACATAGGTCCAACACTTGATGCTAGGGTACCATCAAGGTGGCTCACAAAAGACTCAAGTCCCAAAACTCACAAAATAACTCTTCAATCCCGGACTTGGTACAGAACTCGTGCAGCCTCCATGATTATATAGCAATTTGCGTTTCTGGGCTGCAACGGCTTGTGCTGGAGGAGATCTATCTTCTTCTGAAAAAAATCTGCAGTTAAAGAACTAAAAGATAACTTTTGATCTTTTAGTTTGAATCTTTAATCTTTAATCTTTAATCCCTGAACGAACTCTTCTTCTTTGAAATTCGAACTTTAATGATCTTTTAATTCGTTCCAGAAGATAGATCATCTAATCTCTTGCTAACTGCACAATAATCTGTTAAAGATATAACAAATTTATATGTCCAGTATTATCGGGCCGGATGTCAGGACATCGTGTCCGACATCGTGGATCCTGCAGCTTCACTTCTGCACTTGACTTTTATCTTGCATTGTACAGCAACTCCAGTATTCTCGGGCAGGATGTCAGGACATTGTATCCGACATCGTGGATCCTGCAGCTTCACTTCTGCACTTGTCTTTTATCTTGCATTGTACAGCAACTCCAGTATTCTCGGGCAGGATGTCAGGACATTGTATCCGACATCGTGGATCCTGCAACTTCAATTCTTCATTTGACATTTTATCTTGCCTTGTGCATTGTGCAGCCCGATCTCATTCCTTGACATAACGTTGGACATCATGTGCAGCAACTCCAGCTTTCCTTCATTGTCTAAGTGCTTATGTTTTAACAAAATCTTAGCCAATCTTTTAAAGCTCAGTAGAGCTAAACACTAACAGAGGGGTTGTATTAATTACAATCCCACGCTCGCTATAAGACAACTAGGGTACCCCATGAGGGGAGCACCGACGGAAGAAAGCATGTCTCCTTTCCTTGTGAGGGATCTCGGCGCACAAAATTCCAAGACTATACAAAGAATCCATAAGGCATGGGAAACCCCGTTAAGGAAAGATCAAGAGCTTAGAGGCATTCGTAATGGCATCATTGGTGGGTACCGCGAATGGCTGAAAGTTCGCATACGAGGTTTAGATTGGCTCGCCAAGTTAAAAGTCGCCAGCGAAGAGAATTTTGAAGCACCGGAAGAGGACGAGGAAGTCCAAGCTCTCAAAAGCGAGTTAGGAAAGGCAAAACTCGCCAAGGAGAAGTTCAAGTTGGCTGCTACACACGTTCGGAAGGAGTGTGCCGGGTTACGGGAAGAGAATACAATTACCGCAAGAGCCCTTGAACAAGAGACCAAGAGGGCTCGCAAGGAAGAGTATGGCCGGAACAAATTTCGCGGAGCTCTATGGGGTAGCAATAGTGAACTCAAGTTGCGAAGGGAAGAAAGGGACCAGTCGCGAGCACATAGCATGGTTCTGAAAGAGGAGTTGATTGCTTGTTCAAGGTCCAAAAGAAGCTTGTCTCAGCGTTTATGCGAGACAGAGACCAACATGTTAGCTATCATCGCCAAGTACGAAGAAGAGTTAGGTCTAGCCACGGCCCACGAGCATAGAATCGCGGATGAGTATGCTCAAGTATATGCGGAAAAAGAGGCTAGAGGAAGGGTGATCGACTCTTTACACCAAGAGGCAACCATGTGGATGGATCGGTTTGCTCTTACCTTGAACGGGAGTCAAGAACTTCCCCGATTGTTAGCCAAGGCCAAGGCGATGGCAGACACCTACTCCACCCCCGAAGAGATTTATGGGCTTCTCGGCTATTGTCAGCATATGATAGACTTAATGGCCCACATAATTAGAAATCGTTAGGAAACTTGTATGGTCTCTTAGACCTTGACTAGATATGACTTCCTTTTTGAAATAAAATGAGTTGGTCCCATGTTCCTACTCCAAAAAACTTGTGCAAATCAAATCACTCCTACATCTCATCTCTAGCATGCATTTTCTTTCTTTACCCACTCCTCACGTTTGGTTTTTTAGGGAAAAACACCATAACTAAACGCGCCGCAAGGGATCCCTATCGCACCAGATCCAAATCTAGAACGATGGGTGATCAAGAGGAGACGCAGGAACAGATGAAAGCCGACATGTCGGCTCTGAAAGAACAAATGGCCTCCATGATGGAGGCCATGTTAGGTATGAAACAGCTCATGGAGAAGAACGCGGCCACTGCCGCCGCTGTCAGTTCGGCTGCCGAAGCAGACTCAACTCTCTTGGCAACTACGCACCATCCTCCCTCAAACATAGTAGGACGGGGAAGGGACACACTGGGGCACGATGGCAACCCTCACCTGGGATACAACCGAGCGGCTTACCCTTATGGATTGCCGCCCAACTATTCACCACCCATCTTGCAAGAAGATGCGGGCCACATTGCTTCTCCCGTCCATGAAAAAGAGCCTCCTCAGCAGCCCGACGAAGTCCATAAAGACCCTCAAGATTATGCTCGGAGGGATGTCGAGTTTTATCCCCCGATCCCCGAAGGGCCGGCACCAGGCACGTTGCCCTAACCCAACATCGCAGCATCGCCAATAGTTTTGTCTATGGAAGGGCCGCCCCCGGCAACTGAAGAAAGGAGGAAGCTCGATCTCCTTGAGGAAAGATTGAGGGCTGTGGAAGGATTTGGGGACTATCCGTTTGCAGACATGACGGATCTTTGCTTAGTACCCGATGTTGTTATTCCCCCGAAGTTCAAAGTGCCGGACTTCGACAAGTATAAAGGGACAACTTGTCCCAAAAACCATCTCAAGATGTACTGCCGTAAGATGGGCGCTCATTCTAAAGATGAAAAGCTGTTGATACACTTCTTTCAGGATAGCTTGGCCGGAGCTGCGGTAGTGTGGTACACTAATTTGGAAGCTTCCCGTATCCGTACTTGGAAGGATCTGATTACCGCCTTCCTAAGGCAGTATCAGTACAATTCTGATATGGCTCCTGACCGTACTCAACTGCAGAATATGTTTAAGAAAGAGGGTGAAACCTTTAAAGAATATGCGCAGCGATGGAGGGATTTGGCGGCACAAGTAGCTCCTCCCATGGTTGAGAGAGAGATGATCACCATGATGGTAGACACTCTGCCAGTGTTCTACTATGAGAAGCTAGTGGGTTACATGCCGTCCAGCTTTGCGGATCTGGTGTTTGCCGGGGAAAGAATCGAGGTTGGATTGAAGAGAGGAAAGTTTGATTACGTTTCCTCCACAAACGTGAACGCCAAAAGAATCGGGGCAACAGGGGCAAAAAGGAAGGAAGGAGATGCCCATGCCGTCTCTTCAACACCCACATGGGTCAAACCCCAGCAAACACCTCATGGTACCCATCAGTACGCGCAACATCACCCAAGCTTCTCGGCTCATGCTGGGAACGCCTCTAGTTCAACACCCGTGCAGCCTAAGGCACCCACCCAGAGGGAAGCTCCCCAAGTTCCAACTCCGAACACGGCTCGACCGGCCGGTAATTCCAACACGACAAGGAACTTCCCTCCAAGGCCATTGCCGGAATTCACCCCGCTCCCGATGACGTACGAAGATCTTCTACCATCCCTCATCGCCAATCATTTGGCCGTGGTAACTCCCGGAAGGGTCCTCGAACCCCCTTTCCCGAAGTGGTATGACCCTAATGCAACTTGCAAGTACCATGGGGGTGCCCCGGGGCATTCCGTCGAAAAATGCTTGGCCCTTAAATACAAGGTCCAACATCTAATGGATGCCGGATGGCTGACTTTCCAAGAGGATCGGCCCAATGTGAGGACCAACCCGCTCGCCAATCATGGAGGGGGAGCAGTTAATGCAGTTGAATCCGATAGGCCCCACAGGTCCAAACCTTTAAGAGATGTGGCAACCCCTAGGAGGTTTATCTTTGAGGCCCTACAAAAGGGAGGTGTAATTCCCCATAGTGGGTGTAAGGAGGATTCCTGTCTGCTACATTCCGGCGAGATGCATGACATGGAGACGTGTTTGGAAGTAGAGGAATTGTTACAGCGGATGATAGACCAAGGTCGACTAGAAGTCGGCATTAAAGGAAAAGAAGAGAAGCATATATGCATGCAATCTACGGAGGGGAGCGGTGTTGCGAAGCCCAAACCCTTGGTGATATACTTCACTAAAAGTGCAGCCTCGCAAAAGCCCGGGCACCCCTTAATGGCCAAACCTGTTCCTTTCCCGTACCAAAATAGTCACGCGGTCCCGTGGAGATATACACCTCCGGGGAAGAAGGAAGAAGAAGTCACTAACGTCAGTTCGCTGTCAGCTAAAGTAACAAATATCACGGGGCTGAGCGGTGTGACCCGTAGTGGTCGTGTGTTCGCACCTCCGGACCTACCAGTCCAACCCGCCGACGTCAAAGGAAAAGGAAAAGTGGTGGAGGAACAAGATGGCGAAGCGCCCCACGCTTCGAATAAAGATATTCCAGCAAAGGGGCCCCCAGAGGAAAGGGATGGTAGAAAGGAGGTGTCGCTAGAGGAAGCCAGCGAGTTCCTTCGGATAATTCAGCAGAGCGAATTCAAGGTTATCGAACAGCTCAACAAAACCCCGGCTAGGGTCTCGCTGCTAGAGTTACTTATAAGCTCCGAGCCTCATCGGGCTCTGCTAGTAAAAATGCTGAACGAGGCTCACGTGGCCCAAGATATTTCGGTAGAAGGTTTCGGAGGGCTGGTCAACAATATCACTGCCAACAACTATCTTGCCTTCGCCGAAGAAGAAATCCCCGCCGAGGGGAGGGGGCATAATAAGGCTTTACACGTATCAGTCAAGTGTATGGACCATATCGTGGCCAAGGTACTCATCGATAATGGTTCCAGTTTAAACGTGATGCCTAAGAGCACTTTGGACAAGTTACCATTCAATGCTTCCCATTTAAAACCAAGTTCAATGGTGGTTCGGGCCTTCGACGGCACTCGCCGAGAGGTTAGGGGAGAGATCGATCTCCCAGTACAAATAGGCCCTCACACCTGTCAAGTCACCTTCCAAATAATGGATATTAACCCCCCCTACAGCTGCCTGTTGGGGCGCCCTTGGATCCACTCAGTGGGAGTTGTGCCTTCTACACTCCACCAAAAGCTGAAATTCGTAGTGGAGGGACACTTGGTCATCGTGTCAGGCGAGGAAGATATCTTGGTAAGCTGCCCATCCTCCATGCCTTATGTGGAAGCCGCAGAAGAATCGTTAGAAACCGCTTTCCAGTCTTTTGAGGTGGTCAGCATTTCCTCCGTGGACTCCCTCTTTGGGCAACCTTGTCTGTCCGATGCAGCGGTAATGATGGCCCGAGTTATGTTGGGGAACGGTTACGAACCCGGGATGGGTTTAGGCAAAGACAATGGCGGCATAACTAGCCTGATAAAAACCCAAGGAAATCGTGGGAAGTATGGTTTAGGCTATAAGCCCACTCAGGCGGACATGAAAAGAGGCATCGCGGGAAGGAAGAACAGTGGTCAGAGCTCGCGTTGGAGACAAGAAAGTGAAGGAAGCCCGCCCTGCCATATAAGTAGAAGCTTTATAAGTGCGGGTCTGGGAGACGAAGGTCAAGTGTTCGCGATATGTGAAGATGATGTTCCAAGTACTTCGGATTTGGTCCGACCATGCCCTCCTGATTTCCAGCTGGGAAATTGGCGAGTGGAGGAACGCCCCGGCATTTACGCAACAAGCATAATGTAAACCTTTACGGTTTTAAAAGCTCTATAGTTGGGCCTAGGCTTCAGAGTTTTCATTTTGTTAAGGCTTTGTGTCTTTTGTTTTTTAATTTATAATACAAGGATCTTTCTTCATCTGTTCCTGGTCTCTACCCATTCTCATTCATTTGCATGTTTACTTCTTTTTCTAAAACGGCAGATTCGATGACGAGTCCCCCGAAGGTACTAATACCTGGGACCCGTCTATCAACTTCGAGCAAGAAATGAACCAAACGGAAGATGAAGGAGATGAGGATGTGGGACTTCCTTCGGAACTAGAAAGAATGGTCGCCCATGAGGACCAAGAAATGGGGCCTCATCAAGAAGAAACAGAGCTAGTAGACTTAGGAATTGGCAGTGGAAAGAGGGAAGTAAAGATAGGTACAGGCATTACCGCACCTATCCGTGAAGAATTAATAACCCTGCTAAAAGACTACCAAGACATCTTTGCTTGGTCATACCAAGATATGTCCGGTTTGAGTTCTGACATTGTGCAGCACCGGTTGCCTCTAAATCCCGGGTGTTCCCCAGTAAAACAGAAATTGAGGAGGATGAAGCCCGAAACGTCCTTGAAGATAAAAGAAGAAGTGAAGAAGCAGTTTGACGCTGGATTTCTGGCCGTCGCTCGGTATCCAGAATGGGTTGCCAACATCGTACCAGTTCCTAAAAAAGGTGGGAAAGTACGAATGTGTGTAGATTACCGGGACCTGAATCGGGCCAGTCCCAAGGACAATTTTCCGTTACCACACATCGATATCCTCGTAGATAACACGGCCAATTTCGCTTTATTTTCCTTCATGGATGGTTTCTCTGGTTACAATCAGATAAAGATGGCGCCCGAGGATATGGAAAAGACTACTTTCGTCACCCTGTGGGGAACGTTCTGTTACAAGGTGATGTCCTTTGGACTCAAGAATGCCGGGGCAACTTATCAACGGGCCATGGTAGCTTTGTTCCATGATATGATGCATCAAGAGATCGAGGTCTACGTGGACGACATAATTGCTAAATCTAAATCTGAGGAAGAACACCTTGTCAACCTGCGGAAATTGTTCGAAAGGCTTAAGAAATATCAATTAAGGTTGAACCCCGCTAAGTGTACCTTTGGGGTCAAATCAGGGAAATTGCTTGGTTTCGTTGTAAGCCAGAAAGGGATAGAGGTAGACCCCGAAAAAGTGAAGGCTATCCTTGAGATGCCAGAACCCCGTACAGAGAGGCAAGTCCGAGGTTTCCTGGGGCGCTTGAATTATATTGCCAGATTCATATCGCAGCTCACCGCCATTTGTGAGCCGTTGTTTAAACTCTTGCGTAAAAACCAAACTGATCGGTGGAATGAGGATTGCCAAGAGGCTTTTGGAAGGATCAAAAAGTGCCTAATGAATCCTCCCGTGCTTATGCCACCAGTACCTGGAAGGCCTCTCATTTTGTACATGACAATCTTGGACGAGTCAATGGGGTGTATGCTGGGGCAACATGACGAATCTGGGAAGAAAGAGCGCGCTGTTTACTACCTAAGTAAGAAGTTCACGACCTGTGAGATGAATTACTCCTTGCTCGAAAGAACGTGTTGTGCTTTAGTATGGGCATCCCATCGCTTAAGGCAGTACATGCTGAGCCATACTACCTGGTTGATATCCAAAATGGACCCAGTTAAGTACATCTTTGAAAAGCCAGCTCTCACAGGACGAATCGCCCGGTGGCAAGTCTTGCTATCTGAGTTTGATATAGTCTACGTCACCCAAAAGGCGATAAAAGGAAGCGCTTTGGCAGATTATTTGGCTCAACAGCCTCTTAATGACTACCAGCCCATGCATCCGGAATTCCCGGATGAGGACATCATGGCCTTGTTCGAGGAAAAGTTGGACGAAGATCGGGACAAATGGACCGTATGGTTTGACGGAGCGTCAAACATTCTAGGTCATGGCGTTGGGGCAGTGTTGATCTCTCCGGACAATCAATGTGTACCTTTCACAGCCAGGCTAGGATTCGACTGCACCAACAACATGGCCGAATATGAAGCATGTGCCCTAGCCGTTCAGGCAGCAATTGACTCCGATGTCAAACTACTCAAGGTGTACGGCGACTCAGCATTGGTAATCCATCAGCTGAGAGGGGAATGGGAAACTAGAGATCCCAAGCTGATACCCTACAAAGCCTACATCAAGGAATTGGCTAAGACTTTCGATGAAATCTCCTTCCATCATGTTCCCCGCGAGGAAAATCAAATGGCGGATGCACTTGCTACGTTGGCATCTATGTTCCAGCTAACACCACACGGGGACCTACCCTACATTGAATTTCAGTGTCGTGGCAAACCCGCACATTGTTGCCAAGTGGAAGAGGAACGGGACGGAAAGCCTTGGTATTACGACATCAAGCGATATGTCGTAAGCAAAGAATACCCGCCAGAGATTGCCGACAACGATAAAAGGACATTGAGGAAGTTGGCGGCCAGTTTCTTCATGAGCGGAAGCACACTGTATAAGAGAAATCACGACATGACACTCCTGCGGTGTGTGGATGCCAAGGAGGCAAATCACATGATCGAGGAAGTCCATGAGGGCTCGTTTGGAACGCACGCCAACGGGCATGCTATGGCCAGGAAGATCTTAAGAGCAGGTTATTACTGGCTTACCATGGAAAGTGATTGTTGTGTCCATGTGAGGAAGTGCCACAAATGTCAAGCATTCGCAGATAATGTCAATGCCCCACCACACCCTCTGAATGTCATGTCTGCCCCTTGGCCCTTCTCCATGTGGGGAATAGATGTCATCGGGGCCATTGAGCCCAAGGCCTCGAATGGTCATCGCTTCATCCTCGTAGCGATAGATTATTTCACCAAGTGGGTCGAGGCGGCTTCATATACCAATGTCACGAGGAATGTGGTGGTCAGGTTCATTAAGAAGGAGATCATCTGCCGATATGGTTTGCCAAGAAAGATTATCACGGATAACGGCACCAACCTGAATAACAAAATGATGGGGGAAATGTGCGAGGAGTTTAAAATCCAGCATCACAATTCCACACCCTACCGGCCAAAGATGAATGGAGCCGTGGAAGCAGCCAATAAGAATATCAAAAAGATTATCCAAAAGATGACCGTGTCATACAAGGATTGGCACGAGATGCTCCCATTCGCGTTGCACGGTTACCGGACTTCAGTACGAACGTCAACTGGGGCAACGCCGTTCTCATTGGTATATGGGATGGAGGCGGTGTTACCATTTGAGGTAGAGGTCCCGTCATTAAGGATCTTGGCAGAATCCGGATTAAAGGAATCAGAGTGGGCTCAAACACGCTACGATCAGCTCAACCTCATTGAGGGTAAGCGCTTAACGGCCATGAGTCATGGGCGCTTGTACCAGCAAAGAATGAAGAGCGCGTTCGACAAGAAAGTACGCTTACGCATGTTCCATGAGGGAGACCTTGTGCTAAAGAAAATGTCCCATGCTGTCAAGGACCACCGAGGGAAATGGGCCCCGAACTACGAAGGGCCTTTTGTTGTGAAGAGGGCTTTCTCCGGAGGAGCCCTGGTGCTTACCAACAGGGATGGCGAAGAGCTACCTTCACCCGTGAACTCTGATGTCGTCAAACAATATTATGCTTAGAAGCTGGGGCAATTAAGGATGTCGCTGCATGTTCTCTATCTTTATGCGTTTTCTAGATTTCCCCCCAGGATTTTCCGGTCTGTTGTATCTCTTGTTACGATCTTTCAAAGAAATAAACATGGATTTGAGGCTTTTAGTCCTCACGTTAGTTTCACACCTTGCGTTAATTTGTGATCGCCTGAGCCCTTCCGCTCAGTTCATGGGATCCCCCAAGCGCTTAATTAGAATTGAACCTGAACCAACTTTCCCTAAATTTTCTGCGTTTGAAAACATCCATGCATACGCATACGCATACGCATGTATATTGTTGTGGTAAAACAGGGGCAGGATCACCTTGGGCTACCTTCTGGAGTGGAGACAAAACATGAACGGCAGAAACCAATCAAGGTAGGGTAATGATGCGGTCAAGATTGGCCATACCTGGTTGTTTATTACTTGCAGGTACTTAAGGATGAACGCAAGCGGGGATGGGATCACGACCGACCGATCGTTGCCCTTGCTCTATGCGAAACAAGCAGGGAATGTCGCTGCCAGGCAGCCCCGTATCCTTTGTATTTTGCAGCTTTCTTTTACTATTTGCTTGTTTTAAAAAGGAAAAGAGTAATAATAATAAAATAAGTAATCAACGCCTAATTCTAACCTAAGTAAGTTCAAGTTAGGCAAAATGCTAATCCATGAGAAGGGAGGGGACATGGTTAATGTTCCCCTCAAAAAAAAAAAAAAAAAAAAAAAATGCAGGTTAGCTCGCCTGGGCGAGCCACCCCTGCACCAAATTATAAAAATGACGAAAGGGGGGGCGTTTTTACATTCAAAAACCTCTTTTCCCCCCTTTCAAAAGCCATACCCGCGGGATTGACGAATTTACAGCCCTAGGGTCATCCTTTTTCGCATTTTTTGATTCCGTTTTGCGCTTTTGTTCATCACCAACAAGTAAGTATTCCATCCCTAAGCTTTCTAGCTTTTCATTGGTGTATTTTGATCTCCTTTTGGTGCTCTAAATTGTGGGGGTGTGCTCAAATATGTGGGGCAATTTTGATTTGTTTTCTTGCTTGATTAGGTTAAATTAGGGGTTGGTATGAGATGGCCCTAGGCCTATAATGCATTTTGAAACAATAGGACATGCCACATTGTCCCCGTTCTCTTGCTATTGATGCCTAAACGCGCGCCCACCAAGTGTTCGGTGAAATGCCTCAATGGCATTAGCGTGTGACTTTTGTAAGGAGACAACCCATGGGGTATTTTGGTTTGTGCATATTTTCTATTTTTTTGGAATATGTATTCATTCCCGAAAAAGGCTAGAGTAATTGCCCCACATATATCCTAGTCCTAGAAACTGAAATTTTCTGCAAAAAGAGCACAAAAGGAGATGCATATTGGGTAAAGGTACCCTTTTGGCCAGCAATCAGCTATGGGCCACGCTACAATATTTTCCCTATGCCTAGATGGTTAGGAATTTTGCTCATCATAAATGTGTAGGGTTAGAATAGGTAGCGAAATACCTTTGGCAATTTACACTTTGGGTATGATGGCAAAATACTTGGATGTATGTACATATAATTTTTTGGTAGTCAAAATGTCTCACAAAAAAATATACATAAATATGTTGCATGTTATGTAAAGAAGATACATTACCAAAAAAATGTATACCTTTTAATTTGAATACAATTTTAGTCAGCAAAGGAAAATATACTGGAATTTGCATGCGGCTTTAGGTAGCAAAAACTTGAAAAGAGCATGAAATGTAGCACCTTATTGTGTAGATAGTCAAGATTCATCATAAAGTTTGTGTATGTATAGGTATTAGAAATACCAGGAGGTGTACATGTGCAATTTTTGGTACCCCAAAATGCTTTGAGTATGCATGTATGTGAATTTAGCCAAGGAGATGTGTGTGATGTAAGTAACAAATACACCTTGGAAGTACGTGTAAATAATCTAGGTAACGGAGCTGCCTTGATTGTATATGGGTGCATTTTTTCGGTTAATAGAATGTCTTGTGCAAGAGAACATTTGTAAGGAAATATGCGCATAAGCTTGCTCTAAATTTACATTGATGTTTGTATTTATGGGAGGAGGTTATATGCCATTTTTGCTTTAAGAGTAACGTCCCACTGGTAAAACTAACTTTCCAAATGTTTGCCTTCGCAGGAATGGCCCCGAGGAAGCTTGCCTCAAAGAGGTCCAGGAAGGACAAGGCGGCCGAAGGAACTAGTTCCGCCCCGGAGTACGACAGTCACCGCTTTAGGAGCGTTGTACACCAGCAGCGCTTCGAAGCCATTAAGGGATGGTCGTTTCTCCGGGAGCGACGCGTCCAGCTCAAGGACGACGAGTATACTGATTTCCAGGAAGAAATAGGGCGCCGGCGGTGGGCACCACTGGTTACTCCCATGGCCAAGTTTGATCCAGAAATAGTCCTTGAGTTTTATGCCAATGCTTGGCCAACAGAGGAGGGCGTGCGTGACATGAGATCCTGGGTTAGGGGTCAGTGGATCCCGTTCGATGCCGACGCTATCAGCCAGCTCCTGGGATATCCGATGGTATTGGAAGAGGGCCAGGAATGCGAGTATGGCCAGAGGAGGAACCGGTCTGATGGGTTCGATGAGGAGGCCATCGCCCAGCTGCTATGTATACCGGGGCAAGATTTTGCCTGGACTGCTGCAGGAAGGCGAGTGCGAATCATGCGCACCAACATGACCACCCTGACCCAAATATGGATGACGTTGCTCCTCAGCAACATCCTGCCCACCGATCATAATTCCGACCTCCCCATGCCGAAGTGCCAGCTGGTGTACGCCATCCTGACACGGATGAGCATCCATGTGGCTCAGTTGATCGCTGATGCCATCTATATTTTTGCAGGTATGACGCCCACTAGGCACCCTTTGGACCCAGATAAGTCCAACAGGGCTCTGGGATTCCCCGCACTGATCACAGGACTCTGCCAGTCGTTCGGAGTCCCCGTTGCACCTACCAAGGTGATTCGGCCGCCCATCACCCGGGCTTTTATTGAGAAGTACTGTACCCAAAGACAGGCTCAGGGTGATGCTCCACAGGCCGCAGGCGCGCCACCACCACCTCATCAGGCTGGCCAGGCTGGGGCATTTGACATAGAGCGGTATTTACGGCATTTGGTTCGCCAGCAGGCGGCCAACCACCGAGCACATGTACGGACCCATGACTGTCTGTACCAGATGAGCCTTAGCATGCAGAGCCAGGGCTTCGCTTCTTTTTCATGCCCTACTCCAGACCAGTTCAGGGCAGAGGTAGCATGGCCCGGAGATTGGCCCGAGGCCCAAGCAGGAGAGGCGCCCCCGGAAGCTCCCGGCGATGGAGAAGAAGCCCACGAGGATGAGGAGATGGCCGATTTGCTTGACTTCTTGGGAGGGAGTGGAGACACGTGACTGGGAGATCCCCAGATTCATGTTTTCTTTTATATTTCTTTTGTCATTTTTATTCTATGTTATTGTTTTGACTTGAGAGACTAACGTTTGTTTTTGTTGTTTCGATTGTCATTTGTACAGCGCATACATTTTTGTTTAGGTTGTTGCGTTAGTATTTATATATCACTACTATCAATGATGTTTGAAATTCTGGAACCGTGTAGAGTTCTTCGTTTAGGAACATCGTCCAAAAGTATATATGTAAAATAAACAAAAAAAAATCATGATAAAAATGAAATAGAAAAAGAAAGAAAATGAGATAGAAAAGAGAAGAAAGTGAAAAGAAAAAGAGAGCAAATAAAAAAAAAAAAGGGCAAGTAAGGAAAAAGGTAGAAAAAAGAAAAAATGAGTTGTTAAGCTGAAAAACCAACATGCTTTTGAAAAGAGACGATTTCCAACTTTTCTTTGAAAAAATTCATTGATCATAACCAATTTTTGGAAAATGTGTATACACCTGAAGGGTGAATGCTGTGAAGATTTTCCCAGACGCCCGAAATGGACTCGGATGAATGCACAAATTGATAAAAGAACATATTTTGGAAACGTTGGGTTGACTAAAATAGAGGAAATGAATCCTGAACCCTAGCATCACATGACCATAAAGATTTGACACTTGAGTGTCCGCATAGGTGCATGCATGACCAGTTTTGCATAAAGTTTCTAAATCATCATTTTTGCATTTGTGTCATGGAAATAATGTGGGGCATCCCTTTTTATCCTTGAACCAAACCAAACCCCGACATGTATCATGTCTAGCCATTCTACAAACCTTGAGCCAAGATCCTGACTCACCATGAACCTTGACCTAGGGTGAGAATGTCAATCCTTACCCTCGGGAGCAAAAAAGAAAAGAAGGAAAATTCCCCAATCAAAGAGTGGGAGAAAGCAAAAAAGAAAAGAAGGAAAATTTCCAATCAAAGAGAAAGTCAAAAAGAAAAGAAAGAAAATTCCCAACCAAAGAATAGGAGAAAGTAAAAAAGGAAGGAAAGAAAGTTCTTGATCAAAGAACTAGAAGAAATGTGCAGAAAGGTCTTTTGACCAGACAATATCTGAACAATACAGAATTGTCACCAAATGAACGAAAAAAGAAGGAAAGAGAACCACAACCTAAAATAGTCTTCTCCCTTTGATTACCAACCAGAATCCCGTGCGCTAGCGACTTTTTTTCTCGCCCCGCACTAAACAAAAAAAAAAACAGAAAAAGAAAAAGCCAGAAAAATCAAAAGCCAAAAACACACAAAAGCCGAAAGAAGAAACCACCAAAAGAACACGTTCCCAAGGGAAGCCCTATTGATCCATGATCACGCATGTAATTTTTGGTTTGATAGGAAATAATTTGCAAAGTCAAGTCATGACATATCTATGGTTCGGAATTAGGATGAAACACTTACCTGTGCGAGATTGATACACTTTGAGTGGATTTCTTCTATTTTTGTCGAACCCAGCGTTTCCTCTAAATGGTCATTTAGAAACGAAATGCTAACATCCAAGATCTCATTTATGGTTATGGGAGATTTCATCAGCGGACTCTCCTTCCCCGGTAGGCGCATTGTTTTTTTTACTCAAAAAAGCATATGCTGCTCTAAATCAGTTGGAATATTTGTCTCTTTGCTAAAGCATGTTTGCATTTTAGTGGAGAAAACACCGAGACTTTTTCAAGTCTCACAAGTTATCCAGAACTACGTAGGTCTGAGTTCCTCATTGGAGGATACGTAGGAGCGAGAGCTTTGCTTTTGTCGGCCGCCCCATAATCTTTGTCATACTGACCCTGAGGTCATGTGACGCGCACCTTTTTGTCATCCAGAGGCGGCGGGCCCGATGACAAGCAGAGACCAAGTTTGGTCATTCTGCACCCATGATACGCGGAGATACCTTATGGTTATTCGCACCCTTTTGTCATCCAGAGGCGGCGGGCCCGATGACAAGCAGAGACCAAGTTTGGTCATTCTGCACCCATGATACGCGGAGATACCTTATGGTTATTCGCACCCTTTTGTCATCCAGAGGCGGCGGGCCCGATGACAAGCAGAGACCAAGTTTGGTCATTCTGCACCCATGATACGCGGAGATACCTTACGGTTATCCGCACCTTTTTGTCATCCAGAGGCGGCGGGCCCGATGACAAGCAGAGACCAAGTTTGGTCATTCTGCACCCATGATACGCGGAGATACCTTATGGTTATTCGCACCCTTTTTGTCATCCAGAGGCGGCGGGCCCGATGACAAGCAGAGACCAAGTTTGGTCATTCTGCACCCATGATACGCGGAGATACCTTATGGTTATTCGCACCCTTTTTGTCATCCAGAGGCGGCGGGCCCGATGACAAGTGTCATACCCTAATTTCATCCGGGGACCTTTGCTCGATGACGTGCGACCATTCTTTGGTCCTCGTGAGGTGCTTGGCACCCATCATTAGGCAATTTGTGAAATTCCAGGACATGCCGAAAAAACCAAAAAAATATTGATGCACAATCCGTAAGTTTCCGTGACACACCGGAAATCAAATGGAAGCATCGTTGCATAATTAAGTGAGGTTCCGTAACATTCCGTAAGTCAAAAAGGGGATGATTATGTAATCCGCATGGTTCCGTAACATTACGGAAAGAAAACAAGTATCGTTACGAAATTCGTAAGTTTCCGTAACTTTACGAAAAAAGAATCACCAAAAAACAGCAGAGGGAGGTGTACTTAGTAAAAATGGGGGTGCAAATAGCACCCAGGCCCACTTGGGCCCTCCAGAAGATTCCTCCAGAAGGCGGTTGCTTCTGGAGGAAGCAACCCTGCTCGCCTGGGCGAGCTGAGCTCGCCTGGGCGAGCTGGGCGGCAACCACCTCCCCTATTTTGCTATAAATAGGGGAGGAAATGAAGAAGGAAGGGGTCCAGCCCCTTAGGCACTTCTCTCTCTTTCGAATTTGCTTGGAAAAATTGTTTCCGTGAAGAAAATCTAAGCCGAGGCGCTTCCGAAACGTTTCCGTAACGTTTTCCGTGAGGAATCTCGCAAAGGTTTCAACCGTTCTTCGACGTTCTTCATTCGTTCTTCATCGTTCTTCGATCTTCAACGGGTAAGTACCTCGAACCGAGCTTTTCGATTCATTCTATGTACCCGTAGTGGTCCACATTGTGTTTCGTGCATTTTTATTCTCGTTTTGTTTACTTTTTATACCCCCTCTTGACGTGCCTAAGCCGTTTTACTTAAGTCATTTCTCGCTTAACTTAAAAATAAAATAAATTTCCACCGAACGTTTGAATTATATTATCCGTTAACTTCGGTTAAAATCAATTCCGACCGTTCGGTCGTGCCGTAACCACGTTGGAAATCAAAAAGAGGTAAAAAATAATATAATAATCAAAAAATATCTTTTTAGTAAAATAAAGCGGAAAATCAATCGGACGTTTTCTCTTTGGGATTTCTCATTCTTAATCGAATTGATTAATAACTAAGGTGAAACTAAGGCTAAAATCAACTCGCCTAGTCAAGCTCGTCCACAAAAATAGGCTTTTTGAAGTTTGTCATTTCAATTTCTCACTAAGTAAAATGGATCATTTTTTAGGGTCCAATGCCTTAAGATGATCACCTCTTAAGCAAAAAGAGAATCACTTGACAAGAAAGAACTACGTAGGTCTGAGTTCCTCATTGAGGATACGTAGGAGCAAAAGCCCCGCTTTTGTCGACCACCCCAAGAGATCGTTAATGGTCCAATGCCTTAACGTTTCTCTCCTTTCAAAAACAAGAGATCGTTAATGGTCCAACGCCTTAACGTTTCTCCCCTTTCAAAATCAAAAGACCGTTTAATGGTTCAACACCTTAAATGACCTTTTGTTCAATAAAAACATCTTTTGCAAAAAAAGACAAAAATAGCTTAACCAAACACTTTGTTCCGAAAGAACTACGTAGGTCTGATTTTCTCATCCCAAATTGAGGAATACGTAGGAGCAAAGGGAAACACCCTTGTCGACCACAAAAAGAGAAAAAATATAAAAAGGGTATAAAGGATATAAGAACATAAAAGGGAACATAAAAATCAAAGTCATGTTTGCACATTCGATTAAAGGCTGCCGTCCCTTGGGACGGGCGTGTGGGGTGCTAATACCTTCCCCGTGCGTAAATACAACTCCCGAACCTTTCACTAAAAAGTTCGTAGATCTCGTCTTTTCCGGTTTTTCCGACGTTTTCCTCAAATAAACGTTGGTGGCGACTCCGCGCGTATTCCTTTCGTGGAACACGCATCCCGCGAGTCACGCGTCGCCCTCCCGCCGAAGGGTAGGTTGCGACAGTTGGCGACTCCACTGGGGACTGTTTTTTTAGAGAGTTAGGCCATTTAATCTTGTGCAAATGCTTTACCATGACTTACTCCTTTGTTGTTTTCCTTCATTATGTACTTGTGTATATAAACTCTTTGTTGCTTTTAGTGCGTTTTAAAATGTATGCATGAGGTAAATATTTATTCATTTGATGCACACAAACACCAACACTATTTGCACACACTGTGAGTGAAGAAGGGCCCTATACCCAGGTTCATGGGAGCATAAGGAGCGGAGGTGAATCTGTGATCATGCTAGGTCTCCGACTTGCTTGATTACAGTGAACCCTCATCTAGAGCTTTTCTCTTTGAAAACCTATTGTTGCTAGTAGTCCCTACTGCTACAATATGTTCTTCAAAGGGGATGATACCTCTAGAAACCATCAAGAGAGATATAACTACCTTGGGGATTATTGCTAAAAGCCTTGTTAGTTCTCTCCCTTATAGGTCCCTTAAATAGGGGCACGAAGCAAACACGCTGCGTGCCATTTTTCACACTGCCATGCATGAGTATCATATACCCTTTTGCTTATGTTCGGTAAATATTGTCATACTGTGCACATTCCCGCATTGTGTCTTTTGCATAGGCATTGCATATGGGTTCTGTCTTGATCCCTACTGTAAACAAACCAACGGAGGGTCCGTGTCGCCTTCTTAAAAACGTGCGTTGGGGCATTTTGCTACCCCTAGACGTCGTATCTAAGAAGGGGACAAATTCCCCGGACCCCCGCATTCCTAGATTGCATCTGTGTCATATGCATCCCATCATGCATTCATCCATTCCACCCATGAGATATCGGAGTTTTGATTTGCACCAGCTTTTATCTCACTTTAGTAAGCATGGGAACAAATCAAACCGGCAAGAGGTTCTACCAAGTCAAGGTCAAAAGCCCAGATACCACCAGCATCAAGGAATTAGGGCGGTTGATGGAACCCCTCCAAATGCAAGCCTTCCGCAAGACTTACGGAAAGATCTTAGAATTGACCATAGCAGAGGTGTCCATAGAAGCCATTGCATCACTTACCCAATACTACGACCAGCCTTTGAGATGCTTCACATTCGGGGACTTCCAATTAGTACCAACCATTGAAGAATTTGAAGAAATTCTAGGATGTCCTCTCGGGGGAAGAAAACCATATCTTTCCTCCGGATGTCTCCCCTCCTTGGGCAGAATTGCAACTGTGGTCAAGGATTCCGCAAGAGGTTTGGACCGCATAAAACAGACTCGGAACGGCATAGCGGGCCTACCACAGAAGTACCTAGAAGACAAAGCGAGGGGTATGGCCAATCAAGGAGAATGGGTCCCGTTTATGGATGTGTTAGCTTTGCTAATTTTTGGGGTCGTCCTCTTTCCAAACGTGGATGGTTTGGTAGGCCTAGCAGCGATCGACGCTTTCCTTGCCTACCACCATAGCAAGGAAAGTCCGGTGGTAGCTGTCTTGGCAGATCTATTTGACACATTTGACCGAAGGTGCGAGAAGAGTAGCGCACGGATCATCTGTTGCTTACCCGCCCTCTGTGTTTGGTTGGTTTCACACTTGTTCCAACAAGACACAAGACATCCATGTCCGCTCCTGAGCCATCGCTCGTGTACTGAAAAGAGGAGAATGGATTGGGACCAGCTCTTGGCCGGGATAGGAAGTAGAACAATCAGTTGGTTCCCCCGATGGAAGGAAGGAAGAGAAGGAGTCCTTTTCTCATGTGGAAGATACCCAAACATTCCGCTGGTAGGAACGAGGGGTTGTATTAATTACAATCCCACGCTCGCTATAAGACAACTAGGGTACCCCATGAGGGGAGCACCGACGGAAGAAAGCATGTCTCCTTTCCTTGTGAGGGATCTCGGCGCACAAAATTCCAAGACTATACAAAGAATCCATAAGGCATGGGAAACCCCGTTAAGGAAAGATCAAGAGCTTAGAGGCATTCGTAATGGCATCATTGGTGGGTACCACGAATGGCTGAAAGTTCGCATACGAGGTTTAGACTGGCTCGCCAAGTTAAAAGTCGTCAGCGAAGAGAATTTTGAAGCACCGGAAGAGGACGAGGAAGTCCAAGCTCTCAAAAGCGAGTTAGGAAAGGCAAAACTCGCCAAGGAGAAGTTCAAGTTGGCTGCTACACACGTTCGGAAGGAGTGTGCCGGGTTACGGGAAGAGAATGCAATTACCGCAAGAGCCCTTGAACGAGAGACCAAGAGGGCTCGCAAGGAAGAGTATGGCCGGAACAAATTTCGCGGAGCTCTATGGGGTAGCAATAGTGAACTCAAGTTGCGAAGGGAAGAAAGGGACCAGTCGCGAGCACATAGCATGGTTCTGAAAGAGGAGTTGATTGCTTGTTCAAGGTCCAAAAGAAGCTTGTCTCAGCGTTTATGCGAGACAGAGACCAACATGTTAGCTATCATCGCCAAGTACGAAGAAGAGTTAGGTCTAGCCACGGCCCACGAGCATAGAATCGCGGATGAGTACGCTCAAGTATATGCGGAAAAAGAAGCTAGAGGAAGGGTGATCGACTCTTTACACCAAGAGGCAACCATGTGGATGGATCGGTTTGCTCTTACCTTGAACGGGAGTCAAGAACTTCCCCGATTGTTAGCTAAGGCCAAGGCGATGGCAGACACCTACTCCGCCCCCGAAGAGATTCATGGGCTTCTCGGCTATTGTCAGCACATGATAGACTTAATGGCCCACATAATTAGAAATCGTTAGGAAACTTGTATGGTCTCTTAGACCTTGACTAGATATGACTTCCTTTTTGAAATAAAATGAGTTGGTCCCATGTTTCTACTCCAAAAAAACTTGTGCAAATCAAATCACTCCTACATCTCATCTCTAGCATGCATTTTCTTTCTTTACCCACGCCTCATGTTTGGTTTTTTAGGGAAAAACACCATAACTAAACGCGCCGCAAGGGATCCCTATCGCACCAGATCCAAATCTAGAACGATGGGGTGATCAAGAGGAGGACGCAGGAACAGATGAAAGCCGACATGTCGGCTCTGAAAGAACAAATGGCCTCCATGATGGAGGCCATGTTAGGTATGAAACAGCTCATGGAGAGGAACGCGGCCACTGCCGCCGCTGTCAGTTCGGCTGCCGAAGCAGACCCGACTCTCTTGGCAACTACGCACCATCCTCCCTCAAACATAGTAGGACGGGGAAGGGACACACTGGGGCACGATGGCAGCCCTCACCTGGGATACAACCGAGCGGCTTACCCTTATGGATTGCCGCCCAACTATTCACCACCCATCTTGCAAGAAGATGCGGGCCACATTGCTTCTCCCGTCCATGAAAAAGAGCCTCCTCAGCAGCCCGACGAAGTCCATAAAGACCCTCAAGATTATGCTCGGAGGGATGTCGAGTTTTATCCCCCGATCCCCGAAGGGCCGGCACCAGGCACGTTGCCCCAACCCAACATCGCAGCATCGCCAATAGTTTTGTCTATGGAAGGGCCGCCCCCGGCAACTGAAGAAAGGAGGAAGCTCGATCTCCTTGAGGAAAGATTGAGGGCTGTGGAAGGATTTGGGGACTATCCGTTTGCAGACATGACGGATCTTTGCTTAGTACCCGATGTTGTTATTCCCCCGAAGTTCAAAGTGCCGGACTTCGACAAGTATAAAGGGACGACTTGTCCCAAAAACCACCTCAAAATGTACTGCCGTAAGATGGGCGCCCATTCTAAAGATGAAAAGCTGTTGATACACTTCTTTCAGGATAGCTTGGCCGGAGCTGCGGTAGTGTGGTACACTAATTTGGAAGCTTCCCGTATCCGTACTTGGAAGGATCTGATTACCGCCTTCCTAAGGCAGTATCAGTACAATTCTGATATGGCTCCTGACCGTACTCAACTACAGAATATGTTTAAGAAAGAGGGTGAAACCTTTAAAGAATATGCGCAGCAATGGAGGGATTTGGCGGCACAAGTAGCTCCTCCCATGGTTGAGAGAGAGATGATCACCATGATGGTAGACACTCTGCCAGTGTTCTACTATGAGAAGCTAGTGGGTTACATGTCGTCCAGCTTTGCGGATCTGGTGTTTGCCGGGGAAAGAATCGAGGTTGGATTGAAGAGAGGAAAGTTTGATTACGTTTCCTCCACAAACGTGAACGCCAAAAGAATCGGGGCAACAGGGGCAAAAAGGAAGGAAGGAGATGCCCATGCCGTCTCTTCAACACCCGCGTGGGTCAAACCCCAGCAAACACCTCATGGTACCCATCAGTACGCGCAACATCACCCAAGCTTCTCGGCTCATGCTGGGAACGCCTCTAGTTCAACACCCGTGCAGCCTAAGGCACCCACCCAGAGGGAAGCTCCCCAAGTTCCAACTCCGAACACGGCTCGACCGGCCGGTAATTCCAACACGACAAGGAACTTCCCTCCAAGGCCATTGCCGGAATTCACCCCGCTCCCGATGACGTACGAAGATCTTCTACCATCCCTCATCGCCAATCATTTGGCTGTGGTAACTCCCGGAAGGGTCCTCGAACCCCCTTTCCCGAAGTGGTATGACCCTAATGCAACTTGCCAGTACCATGGGGGTGTCCCGGGGCATTCCGTCGAAAAATGCTTGGCCCTTAAATACAAGGTCCAACATCTAATGGATGCCGGATGGCTGACTTTCCAAGAGGATCGGCCCAATGTGAGGACCAACCCGCTCGCCAATCATGGAGGGGGAGCAGTTAATGCAGTTGAATCCGATAGGCCCCACAGGTCTAAACCGTTGAGAGATGTGGCAACCCCTAGGAGGTTTATCTTTGAGGCCCTACAAAAGGGAGGTGTAATTCCCCATAGTGGGTGTAAGGAGGATTCCTGTCTGCTACATCCCGGCGAGATGCATGACATGGAGACGTGTTTAGAAGTAGAGGAATTGTTACAACGGATGATAGACCAAGGTCGACTAGAAGTCAGCATTGAAGGAAAAGAAGAGCAGCATATATGCATGCAATCTACGGAGGGGAGCGGTGTTGCGAAGCCCAAACCCTTGGTGATATACTTCACTAAAAGTGCAGCCTCGCAAAAGCCCGGGTACCCCTTAATGGCCAAACCTGTTCCTTTCCCGTACCAAAATAGTCACGCGGTCCCGTGGAGATATACACCTCCGGGGAAGAAGGAAGAAGAAGTCACTGACGTCAGCTCGCTGTCAGCTAAAGTAACAAATATCACGGGGCTGAGCGGTGTGACCCGTAGTGGTCGTGTGTTCGCACCTCCGGACCTACCAGTCCAACCCGCCGACGTCAAAGGAAAAGGAAAAGTGGTGGAGGAACAAGATGGCGAAGCACCCCACGCTTCGAATAAAGATATGCCAGCAAAGGGGCCCCCAGAGAAAAGGGATGGTAGAAAGGAGGTGTCGCTAGAGGAAGCCAGCGAGTTCCTTCGGATAATTCAGCAGAGCGAATTCAAGGTTATCGAACAGCTCAACAAAAGGGGGGCTAGGGTCTCGTTGTTAGAGTTACTTATGAGCTCCGAGCCTCATCGGGCTCTGCTAGTAAAAGTGCTGAACGAGGCTCACGTGGCCCAAGATATTTCGGTAGAAGGTTTCGGAGGGCTGGTCAACAATATCACTGCCAACAACTATCTTGCCTTCGCCGAAGAAGAAATCCCCGCCGAGGGGAGAGGGCATAATAAGGCTTTACACGTATCAGTCAAGTGTATGGACCATATCGTGGCCAAGGTACTCATCGATAATGGTTCCAGTTTAAACGTGATGCCTAAGAGCACTTTGGACAAGTTACCATTCAATGCTTCCCATTTAAAACCAATTTCAATGGTGGTTCGGGCCTTCGACGGCACTCGCCGAGAGGTTAGGGGAGAGATCGATCTCCCAGTACAAATAGGCCCTCACACCTGTCAAGTCACCTTCCAAATAATGGATATTAACCCCCCCTACAGCTGCCTGTTGGGGCGCCCTTGGATCCACTCAGTGGGAGTTGTGCCTTCTACACTCCACCAAAAGCTGAAATTCGTAGTGGAGGGGCACTTGGTCATCGTGTCAGGCGAGGAAGACATCTTGGTAAGCTGTCCATCCTCCATGCCTTATGTGGAAGCCGCAGAAGAATCGTTAGAAACCGCTTTCCAGTCTTTTGAGGTGGTCAGCATTTCCTCCGTGGACTCCCTCTTTGGGCAACCTTGTCTGTCCGATGCAGCGGTAATGATGGCCCGAGTTATGTTGGGGAACGGTTATGAACCCGGGATGGGTTTAGGCAAAGACAATGGCGGCATAACTAGCCTGATAAAAACCCAAGGGAATCGTGGGAAGTATGGTTTAGGCTATAAGCCCACTCAGGCGGACATGAAAAGAAGCATCGTGGGAAGGAAGAACAGTGGTCAGAGCTCGCGTTGGAAACAAGAAAGTGAAGGAAGCCCGCCCTGCCACATAAGTGGAAGCTTTATAAGCGCGGGTCTGGGAGACGAAGGTCAAGTGTTCGCGATATGTGAAGATGATGTTCCAAGTACTTCGGATCTGGTCCGACCATGCCCTCCTGATTTCCAGCTGGGAAATTGGCGAGTGGAGGAACGCCCCGGCATTTACGCAACAAGCATAATGTAAACCTTTACGGTTTTAAAAGCTCTATAGTTGGGCCTAGGCTTTAGAGTTTTCGTTTTGTTAAGGCTTTGTGTCTTTTGTTTTTGAATTTATAATACAAGGATCTTTCTTCATCTGTTCCTGGTCTCTACCCATCCTCATTCATTTGCATGTTTACTTCTTTTTCTGAAACGGCAGATTCGATGACGAGTCCCCCGAAGGTACTAATACCTGGGACCCGTCTATCAACTTCGAGCAAGAAATGAACCAAACGGAAGATGAAGGAGATGAGGATGTGGGACTTCCTTCGGAACTAGAAAGAATGGTCGCCCATGAGGACCAAGAAATGGAGCCTCATCAAGAAGAAACAGAGCTAGTAGACTTAGGAATTGGCAGTGGAAAGAGGGAAGTAAAGATAGGTACAGGCATTACCGCACCTATTCGTGAAGAATTAATAATCCTGCTAAAAGACTACCAAGACATCTTTGCTTGGTCATACCAAGATATGCCCGGTTTGAGTTCTGACATTGTGCAGCACCGATTACCTCTAAATCCCGGGTGCTCCCCGGTAAAACAGAAATTGAGGAGGATGAAGCCCGAAACATCCTTGAAGATAAAAGAAGAAGTGAAGAAGCAATTTGACGCTGGATTCCTGGCCGTCGCTCGGTATCCAGAATGGGTTGCCAACATCGTACCAGTTCCTAAAAAAGGTGGGAAAGTACGAATGTGTGTAGATTACCGGGACCTGAATCGGGCCAGTCCCAAGGACAATTTTCCGTTACCACACATCGATATCCTCGTAGATAACACGGCCAATTTCGCTTTATTTTCCTTCATGGATGGTTTCTCTGGTTACAATCAGATAAAGATGGCGCCCGAGGATATGGAAAAGACTACTTTCGTCACCCTGTGGGGAACGTTCTGTTACAAGGTGATGTCCTTTGGACTCAAGAATGCCGGGGCAACTTATCAACGGGCCATGGTAGCTTTGTTCCATGATATGATGCATCAAGAGATCGAGGTCTACGTGGACGACATAATTGCTAAATCTAAATCTGAGGAAGAACACCTTGTCAACCTGCGGAAATTGTTCGAAAGGCTTAAGAAATATCAATTAAGGTTGAACCCCGCTAAGTGTACCTTTGGGGTCAAATCAGGGAAATTGCTTGGTTTCGTTGTAAGCCAGAAAGGGATAGAGGTAGACCCCGAAAAAGTGAAGGCTATCCTTGAGATGCCAGAACCCCGTACAGAGAGGCAAGTCCGAGGTTTCCTGGGGCGCTTGAATTATATTGCCAGATTCATATCGCAGCTCACCACCATTTGTGAGCCGTTGTTTAAACTCTTGCGTAAAAACCAAACTGACGGTGGAATGAGGATTGCCAAGAGGCTTTTGGAAGGATCAAAAAGTGCCTAATGAATCCTCCCGTGCTTATGCCACCAGTACCTGGAAGGCCTCTCATTTTGTACATGACAATCTTGGACGAGTCAATGGGGTGTATGCTGGGGCAACATGACGAATCTGGGAAGAAAGAGCGCGCTGTTTACTACCTAAGTAAGAAGTTCACGACCTGTGAGATGAATTACTCCTTGCTCGAAAGAACGTGTTGTGCTTTAGTATGGGCATCCCATCGCTAAGGCAGTACATGCTGAGCCATACTACCTGGTTGATATCCAAAATGGACCCAGTTAAGTACATCTTTGAAAAGCCAGCTCTCACAGGACGAATCGCCCGGTGGCAAGTCTTGCTATCTGAGTTTGATATAGTCTACGTCACCCAAAAGGCGATAAAAGGAAGCGCTTTGGCAGATTATTTGGCTCAACAGCCTCTTAACGACTACCAGCCCATGCATCCGGAATTCCCGGATGAGGACATCATGGCCTTGTTCGAGGAAAAGTTGGACGAAGATCGGGACAAATGGACTGTATGGTTTGACGGAGCGTCAAACATTCTAGGTCATGGCGTTGGGGCAGTGTTGATCTCTCCGGACAATCAATGTGTACCTTTCACAGCCAGGCTAGGATTCGACTGCACCAACAACATGGCCGAATATGAAGCATGTGCCCTAGCCGTCCAGGCAGCAATTGACTCCGATGTCAAACTACTCAAGGTGTACGGCGACTCAGCGTTGGTAATCCATCAGCTGAGAGGAGAATGGGAAACTAGAGATCCCAAGCTGATACCCTACAAAGCCTACATCAAGGAGTTGGCTGAGACTTTCAATGAGATCTCCTTCCATCATGTTCCCCGCGAGGAAAATCAAATGGCGGATGCACTTGCTACATTGGCATCTATGTTCCAGCTAACACCGCACGGGGACCTACCCTACATTGAATTTCAGTGTCGTGGCAAACCCGCACATTGTTGCCAAGTGGAAGAGGAACGGGACGGAAAGCCCTGGTATTACGACATCAAGCGATATGTCGAAAGCAAAGAATACCCGCCAGAGATTGCCGACAACGATAAAAGGACATTGAGGAGGTTGGCAGCCAGTTTCTTCATGAGCGGAGGTACACTGTATAAGAGAAATCACGACATGACACTCCTGCGATGTGTGGATGCCAAGGAGGCAAATCACATGATCGAGGAAGTCCATGAGGGCTCGTTTGGAACACACGCCAACGGGCATGCTATGGCCAGGAAGATCTTAAGAGCAGGTTATTACTGGCTTACCATGGAAAGTGATTGTTGTGTCCATGTGAGGAAGTGCCACAAATGTCAAGCATTCGCGGATAATGTCAATGCCCCACCGCATCCTCTGAATGTCATGTCCGCCCCTTGGCCTTTCTCCATGTGGGGAATAGATGTCATCGGGGCCATTGAGCCCAAGGCCTCGAATGGTCATCGCTTCATCCTCGTAGCAATAGATTATTTCACCAAGTGGGTCGAGGCGGCTTCATATACCAATGTCACGAGGAATGTGGTGGTCAGGTTCATTAAGAAGGAGATCATCTGCCGATATGGTTTGCCAAGGAAGATTATCACGGACAATGGCACCAACCTGAATAACAAGATGATGGGGGAAATGTGCGAGGAGTTTAAAATCCAGCATCACAATTCCACCCTACCGGCCAAAGATGAATGGAGCCGTGGAAGCAGCCAATAAGAATATTAAAAAGATTATCCAAAAGATGACCGTGTCATACAAGGATTGGCACGAGATGCTCCCATTCGCGTTACACGGTTACCGGACTTCAGTACGAACGTCAACTGGGGCAACGCCGTTCTCATTGGTATATGGGATGGAGGCGGTGTTACCATTTGAGGTAGAAGTCCCGTCATTAAGGATCTTGGCAGAATCCGGATTAAAGGAATCAGAGTGGGCTCAAACACGCTACGATCAGCTCAACCTCATTGAGGTAAGCGCTTAACGGCCATGAGTCATGGGCGTTTATACCAGCGAAGAATGAAGAGTGCATTCGACAAGAAAGTACGCTTACGCAAGTTCCATGAGGGAGACCTTGTGCTAAAGAAAATGTCCCATGCTGTCAAGGACCATCGAGGGAAATGGGCCCCGAACTACGAAGGGCCTTTTGTTGTGAAGAGGGCTTTTTCCGGAGGAGCCCTGGTGCTTACCAACATGGATGGCGAAGAGCTACCTTCACCCGTGAACTCTGATGTCGTCAAACAATATTATGCTTAGAAGCTGGGGCAATTAAGGATGTCGCTGCATGTTCTCTATCTTTATGCGTTTTCTAGATTTCCCCCCAGGATTTTCCGGTCTGTTGTATCTCTTGTTACGATCTTTCAAAGAAATGAACATGGATTTGAGGCTTTTAGTCCTCACGTTAGTTTCACACCTTGCGTTAATTTGTGATCGCCTGAGCCCTTCCGCTCAGTTCATGGGATCCCCCAAGCGCTTAATTAGAATTGAACCTGAACCAACTTTCCCTAAATTTTCTGCGTTTGAAAACATCCATGCATACGCATACGCATACGCATGTATATTGTTGTGGTAAAACCGGGGCAGGATTTTGCCCGGACTGCTGCAGGGAGGCGAGTGCGAATCATGCGCACCAACATGACCACCCTGACCCAGATATGGATGACGTTGCTCCTCAGCAACATCCTGCCCACCGATCATAATTCCGACCTCCCCATGCCTAAGTGCCAGCTGGTGTACGCCATCCTGACACGGATGAGCATCCATGTGGCTCAGTTGATCGCTGATGCCATCTATATCTTTGCAGGTATGACGCCCACTAGGCACCCTTTGGACCCAGATAAGTCCAACAGGGCCCTGGGATTCCCCGCACTGATCACAGGACTCTGCCAGTCGTTCGGAGTCCCCGTTGCACCTACCAAGGTGATTCGGCCGCCCATCACCCGGGCTTTTATTGAGAAATACTGTACCCAGAGACAGGCTCAGGGTGATGCTCCACAGGCCGCAGGCGCGCCCCCACCACCTCATCAGGCTGGCCAGGCTGGGGCATTTGACATGGAGCAGTATTTACGGCATTTGGTTCGCCAGCAGGCGGCCAACCACCGAGCACATGTACGGACCCATGATTGTCTGTACCAGATGAGCCTTAGCATGCAGAGCCAGGGCTTCGCTCCTTTTTCATGCCCTACTCCAGACCAGTTCAGGGCAGAGGTTGCATGGCCCGGAGATTGGCCCGAGGCCCAAGCAGGAGAGGCACCCCCAGAAGCTCCCGGCGATGGAGAAGAAGCCCACAAGGATGAGGAGATGGCCGATTTGCTTGACTTCTTGGGAGGGAGTGGAGACACGTGACTGGGAGATCCCCAGATTCATGTTTTCTTTCATATTTCTTTTGTCATTTTTATTCTATGTTATTGTTTTGACTTGAGAGACTAATGTTTGTTTTTGTTGTTTCGATTGTCATTTGTACAGCGCATACATTTTGTTTAGATTGGTGCGTTAGTATTTATATATCATTACTATCGATGATGTTGGAAATTCTGGAACCGTGTAGAGTTCTTCGTTTAGGAACATCGTCCAAAAGTATATATGTAAAATAAACAAAAAAAAATCATGATAAAAATAAAAATAGAAAAGAAAAGAAAATGAAATGGAAAAGAGAACAAAAGGGAAAGAAGAGGGCAAGTAAAGAAAAAGAGAGCAAATAAGAAAAAAGAAGAAGGCAAGTAAGGAAAAAGGTGGAAAAAGAGAAAATAAGTTGTCTAGCTAAAAAACGACATGCTTTTGAAAAGAGACGATTTCCAACTTTTCTTTGAAAAAATTCATTGATCATAACCAATTTTTGGAAAATGTGTCTACACCTGAAGGGTGAATGCTGTGAAATTTCCCCGGACGCCCGAAATGGACTCGGATGAATGCCCAAATTGATAAAAGAACATATTTTGGAAACATTGGGTTGATTAAAATAGAGGAAATGAATCCTGAGCCCTAGCATCACATGACCATAAAAATTTGACATTTGAGTGTCCGCGTAGATGCATGCATGACCAGTTTTGCATAAAGTTTCCAAATCATCATTTTTGCATTTGTGTCATGGAAATAATGTGGGGCATCCCTTTTATCCTTGAGCCAAACCAAACCCCGACATGTATCATGTCTGGCCATTCTACAAACCTTGAGCCAAAATCCTGACTCACCATAATCCTTACCCTCGGAAGCAAAAAGGAAAAGAAGGAAAATTTCCAATCAAAGAGAAAGCTAAAAGGAAAAGAAGGAAAATTTCCAATCAAAGAGAAAGCAAAAAGAAAAGAAGGAAAATTCCCCAATCAAAGAGTGGGAGAAAGCAAAAAGAAAAGAAAGAAAATTCCCAATCAAAGAATGGGAGAAAGAAAAAAGAGAAAAGAAGGAAAGAAAGCTCCTGATCAAGGATCGAAAGAAAACAGAAGAAATGTGCAGAGAGGTCTTTGGACCGGACAATATCTGAACAATACAGAATTGTCACCAAATGAACAAAAAAAGGAAGGAAAGGAAACCACGACCTAAAATGGTCTTCTCCCTTTAATTACCAACCAAAATCCCGTGCGCTAGCGACCCTTTTTTTCTCGCCCCGCACTAAACAAAAAAAACACAGAAAAAGAAAAAGCCAGGAAGATCAAAAGCCAAAAATACACAAAAGCCGAAAGAAGAAACCACCAAAAGAACCCATTCCCAAGGGAAGTCCTATTTGATCCATGATCACGCATGTAATTTTTGATTTGATAGGAAATAATTTGCAAAGTCAAGTCATGACATATCTATGGTTCGGAATTAGGATGAAACACTTACCTGTGCGAGATTGATACACTTTGAGTGGATTTCTTCTATTTTTGTCGAACCCAGTGTTTCCTCTAAATGGTCATTTAGAAACGAAATGCTAACATCCAAAATCTCATTTATGGTTATGGGAGATTTCATCAGCAGACTCTCCTTCCCCCGGCAGACGCATTGTTTTTTACTCAAAAAGCATATGCTGCTCTAAATCAGTTGGAATATTTGTCTCTTTGCTAAAGCATGTTTGCGTTCTAGTGGAGAAAACACCGAGACTTTTTCAAGTCTCACAAGTTATCCAGAACTACGTAGGTCTGAGTTCCTCATTGGAGGATACGTAGGAGCAAGAGCCTCGCTTTTGTCGACCACACCGCCTTTTGTTGCCATAACTCAAGAGCTGGTAGCCCGCGGAGACACCTTACGGTTATCCGCACCTCGTCATTCAGTGACCCCAAGTGTGATTCACGAGCAGAGACCAATATGGTCATCTGCGCCCTTTCCGGAGATGTCAGCATTTTCCGATGGAGACTTTTTAAGTCTCACAAGTTATCAAGAACTACGTAGGTCTGAATTCCTCATTGGAGGATACGTAGGAGCAAGAGCCTTGCTTTTGTCGGCCGCCCCATAATCTTTGTCATACTGACCCTGAGGTCATGTGACGTGCACCCTTGTATCATCCAGAGGCGGCGGGCCCGATGACAAGCAGAGACCAAGTTTGGTCATTCTGCACCCTTGTATCATCCAGAGGCGGCGGGCCCGATGATACGCGGAGATACCTTATGGTTATTCGCACCCTTTTGTCATCCAGAGGCGGCGGGCCCGATGACAAGCAGAGACCAAGTTTGGTCATTCTGCACCCTTGTATCATCCAGAGGCGGCGGGCCCGATGATACGCGGAGATACCTTATGGTTATTCGCACCCTTTTGTCATCCAGAGGCGGCGGGCCCGATGACAAGCAGAGACCAAGTTTGGTCATTCTGCACCCTTGTATCATCCAGAGGCGGCGGGCCCGATGATACGCGGAGATACCTTATGGTTATTCGCACCCTTTTGTCATCCAGAGGCGGCGGGCCCGATGACAAGCAGAGACCAAGTTTGGTCATTCTGCACCCTTGTATCATCCAGAGGCGGCGGGCCCGATGATACGCGGAGATACCTTACGGTTATTCGCACCCTTTTGTCATCCAGAGGCGGCGGGCCCGATGACAAGCAGAGACCAAGTTTGGTCATTCTGCACCCTTGTATCATCCAGAGGCGGCGGGCCCGATGATACGCGGAGATACCTTATGGTTATTACGCACCCTTTTGTCATCCAGAAGCGGCGGGCCCGATGACAAGCAGAGACCAAGTGTTGGTCATTCTGCACCCTTGTATCATGCCAGAAGGCGGCGGGCCCGATGATTCGCACCCTTTTTGTCCTCCAGAGACGGCGGGCCCGATGACAAGCAGAGACCAAGTTTGGTCATTCTGCACCCATGATACGCGGAGATACCTTATGGTTATTCGCACCCTTTTTGTCATCCAGAGGCGGCGGGCCCGATGACAAGCAGAGACCAAGTTTGGTCATTCTGCACCCATGATACGCGGAGATACCTTATGGTTATTCGCCCCCTTTTTGTCATCCAGAGGCGGCGGGCCCGATGACAAGCAGAGACCAAGTTTGGTCATTCTGCACCCATGATACGTGGAGATAAATTATGGTCATTCCGCACCCCCTTTGCCATTCAGACACAGTCGTGTCCGATGGCACGCAGAGACAAAAATTGGTCATTCTCCACCCTTTGTCATCCAGAGTTTTGTCATCCAGAGGCGGCGGGCCCGATGACAAGCAGAGACCAAGTTTGGTCATTCTGCACCCATGATACGCGGAGATACCTTATGGTTATTCGCACCCTTTTGTCATCCAGAGGCGGCGGGCCCGATGACAAGCAGAGACCAAGTTTGGTCATTCTGCACCCATGATACGCGGAGATACCTTACGGTTATCCGCATCTTTTGTCATCCAGAGGCGGCGGGCCCGATGACAAGCAGAGACCAAGTTTGGTCATTCTGCACCCATGATACGCAGAGATACCTTATGGTTATTCGCACCCTTTTGTCATCCAGAGGCGGCGGGCCCGATGACAAGCAGAGACCAAGTTTGGTCATTCTGCACCCATGATACGCGGAGATACCTTATGGTTATTCGCACCCTTTTGTCATCCAGAGGCGGCGGGCCCGATGACAAGCAGAGACCAAGTTTGGTCATTCTGCACCCTTGTATCATCCAGAGGCGGCGGGCCCGATGATACGCGGAGATACCTTACGGTTATTCGCACCCTTTTGTCATCCAGAGGCGGCGGGCCCGATGACAAGCAGAGACCAAGTTTGGTCATTCTGCACCCTTGTATCATCCAGAGGCGGTGGGCCCGATGATACGCGGAGATACCCGAGTGGTTATCCGTATAAACATTCTTTTGCTATCTGTAAGACAGAACGCTTGATAGCATGCAGAGGCTGACATAGTCTTCTGCACCTTTTGTTCCTCCGGGAACAACAAGTCATTTACATGTGGAGATTTCATGGTCACCTGCGACTCTCGTCAAACCGAGAGGAGCGAAATTAGTGTCATACACTGATTTTCGGGGACCTTTGCTTGATGACATGGACCATTCTTTGGTCCTTGTGAGGTGCTTGGCATCCATCATTAGGCAATTTGTGAAATTCTAGGAGCGACAAGTCATGGTCACCCGCGACTCTCGTCAACCGAGAGGAACGAAATTAGTGTCATACACTAATTTTTGGGACCTTTGCTTGATGACAAGCGACCATTCTTTGGTCCTTGTGAGGTGCTTGGCACCCATCATTAGGCAATTTGTGAAATTTTGGGAACAACAAGTCATTTGCATGTGGAGATTTTATGGTCACCTGCGACTCTCGTCAAATCGAGAGGGACGAAATTAGTGTCTTATCTTTACTTTCCTTTTATCTCCAATAAAAGACAAGTAAAGAGGGGCAACTGTCATACCCTAATTTCGTCCGGGGACCTTTGCTCGATGACGTGCGACCATTCTTTGGTCCTCGTGAGGTGCTTGGCACCCATCATTAGGCAATTTGTGAAATTTCAGGACATGCCGAAAAACCAAAAAAATATTGATGCACAATCCGTAAGTTTTCGTGACACACCGGAAATCAAATGGAAGCATCGTTGCATAATTAAGTGAGGTTCCGTAACATTCCGTAAGTCAAAAAGGGGATGATTATGTAATCCGCAAGGTTCCGTAACATTACGGAAAGAAAACAAGTATCGTTACGAAATTCGTAAGTTTCCGTAACTTTACGAAAAAAGAATCACCAAAAAACAGCAGAGGGGGGTGTACTTAGTAAAAATGGGGGTGCAAATAGCACCCAGGCCCACTTGGGCCCTCTAGAATATTCCTCCAGAAGGCGGTTGCTTCTGGAGGAAGCAACCCTGCTCGCCTGGGCGAGCTGAGCTCGCCTGGGCGAGCTGGGCGGCAACCACCTCCCCTATTTTGCTATAAATAGGGGAGGAAGTGAAGAAGAAAGGGGTCCAGCCCCTTAGGCACTTCTCTCTCTTTCGAATTTGCTTGGAAAAATTGTTTCCGTGAAGAAAATCTAAGCCGAGGCGCTTCCGAAACGTTTCCGTAACGTTTTCCGTGAGGAATCTCGCAAAGGTTTCAACCGTTCTTCGACGTTCTTCATTCGTTCTTCATCGTTCTTCGATCTTCAACGGGTAAGTACCTCGAACCGAGCTTTTCGATTCATTCTATGTACCCGTAGTGGTCCACATTGTGTTTCGTGCATTTTTATTCTCGTTTTGTTTACTTTTTATACCCCCTCTTGACGTGCTTAAGCCGTTTTACTTAAGTCATTTCTCGCTTAACTTAAAAATAAAATAAATTTCCACCGAACGTTTGAATTATATTATCCGTTAACTTCGGTTAAAATCAATTCCGACCGTTCGGTCGTGCCGTAACCACGTTGGAAATCAAAAAGAGGTAAAAAATAATATAATAATCAAAAAATATCTTTTTAGTAAAATAAAGCGGAAAATCAATCGGACGTTTTCTCTTTGGGATTTCTCATTCTTAATCGAATTGATTAATAACTAAGGTGAAACTAAGGCTAAAATCAACTCGCCTAGTCAAGCTCGTCCACAAAAATAGGCTTTTTGAAGTTTGTCATTTCAATTTCTCACTAAGTAAAATGGATCATTTTTTAGGGTCCAATGCCTTAAGATGATCACCTCTTAAGCAAAAAGAGAATCACTTGACAAGAAAGAACTACGTAGGTCTGAGTTCCTCATTGAGGATACGTAGGAGCAAAAGCCCCGCTTTTGTCGACCACCCCAAGAGATCGTTAATGGTCCAATGCCTTAACGTTTCTCTCCTTTCAAAAACAAGAGATCGTTAATGGTCCAACGCCTTAACGTTTCTCCCCTTTCAAAATCAAAAGACCGTTTAATGGTTCAACACCTTAAAAGACATTTTGTTCAATAAAAACATATTTTGCAAAAAAAGACAAAAATAGCTTAACCAAACACTTTGTTCCGAAAGAACTACGTAGGTCTGATTTTCTCATCCCAAATTGAGGAATACGTAGGAGCAAAGGGAAACACCCTTGTCGACCACAAAAAGAGAAAAAATATAAAAAGGGTATAAAGGATATAAGAACATAAAAGGGAACATAAAAATCAAAGTCATGTTTGCACATTCGATTAAAGGCTGCCGTCCCTTGGGACGGGCGTGTGGGGTGCTAATACCTTCCCCGTGCGTAAATACAACTCCCGAACCTTTCACTAAAAAGTTCGTAGATCTCGTCTTTTCCGGTTTTTCCGACGTTTTCCTCAAATAAACGTTGGTGGCGACTCCGCGCGTATTCCTTTCGTGGAACACGCATCCCGCGAGTCACGCGTCGCCCTCCCGCCGAAGGGTAGGTTGCGACAACAAGCAGAGACCAAGTTTGGTCATTCTGCACCCATGATACGCGGAGATACCTTATGGTTATTCGCACCCTTTTTGTCATCCAGAGGCGGCGGGCCCGATGACAAGCAGAGACCAAGTTTGGTCATTCTGCACCCATGATACGCGGAGATACCTTATGGTTATTCGCACCCTTTTTGTCATCCAGAGGCGGCGGGCCCGATGACAAGCAGAGACCAAGTTTGGTCATTCTGCACCCATGATACGCGGAGATACCTTATGGTTATTCGCACCCTTTTTGTCATCCAGAGGCGGCGGGCCCGATGACAAGCAGAGACCAAGTTTGGTCATTCTGCACCCATGATACGTGGAGATACCTTATGGTTATTCGCACCCTTTTTGTCATCCAGAGGCGGCGGGCCCGATGACAAGCAGAGACCAAGTTTGGTCATTCTGCACCCATGATACGCGGAGATACCTTATGGTTATTCGCACCCTTTTGTCATCCAGAGGCGGCGGGCCCGATGACAAGCAGAGACCAAGTTTGGTCATTCTGCACCCATGATACGCGGAGATACCTTATGGTTATTCGCACCCTTTTTGTCATCCAGAGGCGGCGGGCCCGATGACAAGCAGAGACCAAGTTTGGTCATTCTGCACCCTTGTATCATCCAGAGGCGGCGGGCCCGATGATACGCGGAAATACCCGAGTGGTTATCCGTATAAACATTCTTTTGCTATCTGTAAGACAGAACGCTTGATAGCATGCAGAGACGGACATAGTCTTCTGCACCTTTTGTTCCTCCGGGAACAACAAGTCATTTACATGCGGAAATTTCATGGTCGCCCGCGACTCTCGTCAACCGAGAAGAGCGAAATTAGTGTCATACACTGATTTTCGGGGACCTTTGCTTGATGACATGCGACCATTCTTTGGTCCTTGTGAGGTGCTTGGCACCCATCATTAGGCAATTTGTGAAATTTTGGGAACAACAAGTCATTTGCATGTGGAGATTTTATGGTCTCCCGCGACTCTCGCCATATCGAGAGGAACGAAATTAGTGTCTTATCTTTACTTTCCTTTTATCTCCAATAAAAGACAAGTAAAGAGGGGCAACTGTCATACCCTAATTTCGTCCGGGGACCTTTGCTCGATGACGTGCGACCATTCTTTGGTCCTCGTGAGGTGCTTGGCACCCATCATTAGGCAATTTGTGAAATTCCAGGACATGCCGAAAAACCAAAAAAATATTGATGCACAATCCGTAAGTTTCCGTGACACACCGGAAATCAAATGGAAGCATCGTTGCATAATTAAGTGAGGTTCCGTAACATTCCGTAAGTCAAAAAGGGGATGATTGTGTAATCCGCAAGGTTCCGTAACATTACGGAAAGAAAACAAGTATCGTTACGAAATTCGTAAGTTTCCGTAACTTTACGAAAAAAGAATCACCAAAAAACAGCAGAGGGGGGTGTACTTAGTAAAAATGGGGGTGCAAATAGCACCCAGGCCCATTTGGGCCCTCCAGAAGATTCCTCCAGAAGGCGGTTGCTTCTGGAGGAAGCAACCCTGCTCGCCTGGGCGAGCTGAGCTCGCCTGGGCGAGCTGGGCGGCAACCACCTCCCCTATTTTGCTATAAATAGGGGAGGAAGTGAAGAAGAAAGGGGTCCAGCCCCTTAGGCACTTCTCTCTCTTTCGAATTTGCTTGGAAAAATTGTTTCCGTGAAGAAAATCTAAGTCGAGGCGCTTCCGAAACGTTTCCGTAACGTTTTCCGTGAGGAATCTCGCAAAGGTTTCAACCGTTCTTCGACGTTCTTCATTCGTTCTTCATCGTTCTTCGATCTTCAACGGGTAAGTACCTCGAACCAAGCTTTTCGATTCATTCTATGCACCCGTAGTGGTCCACATTGTGTTTCGTGCATTTTTATTCTCGTTTTGTTTACTTTTTATACCCCCTGTTGACGTGCTTAAGCCATTTTACTTAAGTCATTTCTCGCTTAACTTAAAAATAAAATAAATTTCCACCGAACGTTTGAATTGTATTATCCATTAACTTCGGTTAAAATGAATTCCGACCGTTCGGTCGTGCCGTAACCACGTTGGAAATAAAAAAAAAAGGTAAAAAAATAATATAATAATCAAAAAAATCTTTTAGTAAAATAAAGCGGAAAATCAATCGGACGTTTTTCTCTTTGGGATTTCTCATTCTTAATCGAATTGATTAATAACTAAAGTGAAACTAAGGCTAAAATCAACTCGCCTAGTCAAGCTCGTCCACAAAAATAGGCTTTTGAAATTTGTCATTTCAATTTCTCGCTAAGAAAAATGGATCATTTTTAAGGTCCAACGCCTTAAAATGATCACCTCTTAAAGTAAAAAAGAATCACTTGATAAGAAAGAACTACGTAGGTCTGATTTTCTCATCCCAAATTGAGGAATACGTAGGAGCAAAGGGAAACACCCTTGTCGACCTCAAAAAAGGAAAAATATAAAAAAGGGTATAAAGGATATAAGAACATAAAAAGGAACATAAAAAATCAAAGTCATGTTTGCACATTCGATTAAAGGCTGCCGTCCCTTGAGACGGGCGTGTGGGGTGCTAATACCTTCCCCGTATGTAAATACAACTCCCGAACCTTTCACTAAAAAGTTCGTAGATCGCGTCTTTTCCGGTTTTTCCGACGTTTTCCTCAAATAAACGTTGGTGGCGACTCCGCGCGTATTCCTTTCGTGGAACACGCATCCCGCGAGTCTCGCGTCGCCCTCCCACCGAAGGGTAGGTTGCGACAACTGGGATGTCCGATTGAGTCCCATCATATATCGACACGCTTGTAATTGAAAACAGAAGCTCTGAGCAAATTCAAACGACAATAACTTTTGACTCGGATGTCCGATTGTGTCCCGTAGTATATCGAGACGCTCGGAATTTAAAACTGAAGCTCTAAGAAAAATCAAACGGCAATAACCTTTAACTCGGATGTCCGATTGAGTCCCGTAATATATCGAGACGCTCGTAATTGAAAACAGAAGCTCTGAGCAAATTCAAATGACAATAACTTTTGACTTGGATGTCGGATTGTGTCCCGTAGTATATCGAGACGCTCGAAATTGAAAACTGAAGCTCTGAGAAATATCAAACGACAATAACTTTTTACTTGAATGTCCGATTGAGTCCTGTAAAATATCGAGACGCTCGTAATTGAAAACAGAAGCTCTAAGCAAATTCAAACGACAATAACTTTTTACTCGGATGTCCGATTGAGTCCCGTAATATATCGAGACGCTCGTAATTGAAAATAGAAGCTCTGAGCAAATTCAAATGACAATAACTTTTGACTTGGATGTCGGATTGTGTCCTGTAGTATATCGAGACGCTCGAAATTGAAAACTGAAGCTCTGAGATAAATCAAACGACAATAACTTTTTCTCGAATGTCCGATTGAGTCCTGTAATATATCGAGACGCTCGTAATAGAAAATAGAAGGTCTGAGCAAATTCAAACGACAATAACTTTTTACTCGGATGTCCGATTGAGTCCCGTAATATATTGAGACGCTCGTAATTGAAAACGAAAGCTTGTAGCAAATTAGAACGACAATAACTTTTTACTCGGATGTCCGATTGAGTCCCGTAATATATCGAGACGCTCGTAATTGAGAATAGAAGCTCTGAGCAAATTCAAATAACAATAACTTTTTACTCGGATGTCCGATTGAGTCCCGTAATATATCAAGACCCTCGTAATTGAAAATAGAAGCTCTGGGAAAATTCAAACGACAATAACTTTTTACTCGAATGTCCGATTGAGTCCCGTAATATACCAAGACGCTCGTAATTGAAAATAGAAGCTCTGGGCAAATTCAAACGACAATAACTTTTAAATCAAGTGTCCGATTGTGTCCCGTAGTATATCGAGACGCTCGGAATTTAAAACTGAAGCTCTGAGAAAACTCAAACGGCAATAACTTTTTACTCGGATGTCCGATTGAGTCCCGTATTATATCGAGACGCTCGTAATTGAAAACATAAGCTCTGAGCAAATTCAAATGACAATAACTTTTGACTTGGATGTCGGATTGTGTCCAGTAGTATATCGAGACGTTCGAAATTGAAAACTGAAGCTCTTAGAAATATCAAACGATAATAACTTTTTACTCTGATGTCGGATAGAGCCCCGTAAAATATCGGGACGCTCGTAATTGAAAACGAAAGCTTGTAGCAAATTCGAACGACAATAACTTTTTAATCGTATGTCCGATTGAATCCCGTAATATATCGAGACGCTCGTAATTGAAAACAGAAGCTCTGAGCAAATTCAAACGACAATAACGTTTTACTCGGATGTCCAATTGAGTCCCGTAATATATCGAGACGCTCGTAATTGAAAACAGAAGCTCTGAGCATATTCAAACGACAATAACTATTGACTCAAATGTCCGCTTGTGTCCCGTAGTATATCGAGACGCTCATAATAGAAAAGGGAAGCTCTAAGAAAAATCAAACGACAATAACTTTTAACTCGGACGTCGGATAGAGCCCCGTAAAATATCGAGACGTTCAAAATTGAAAACAGAATCTCTAAGCAAATTCAAACGACAATAACTTTTGACTCGGATGTCCGATTGAGTCCCGTAATATATTGAGACGCTCGTAATTGAAAACGAAAGCTTGTAGCAAATTCGAACGACAATAACTTTTTAATCGTATGTCCGATTGAGTCCCGTAATATATCGAGACGCTCGTAATTGAAAACAGAAGCTCTGAGCAAATTCAAACGACAATAACGTTTTACTCGGATGTCCAATTGAGTCCCGTAATATATCGAGACGCTCGTAATTGAAAACAGAAGCTCTGAGCATATTCAAACGACAATAACTTTTTACTCGGATGTCCGATTGAGTCCCGTAATATGTCGAGACGCTCATAATTGAAAACAGAAGCTCTGAGCAAATTCAAACGACAATAACTATTGACTCAAATGTCTGCTTGTGTCCCGTAGTATATCGAGACGCTCGTAATAGAAAAGGGAAGCTCTAAGAAAAATCAAACGACAATAACTTTTAACTCGGATGTCGGATAGAGCCCCGTAAAATATCGAGACGCTCGTAATTGAAAACAGAAACTCTATGCAAATTTAAACGACAATAACTTTTGAATAGGATGTCTGATTGAGTCCCATAATATGTCGAGACGCTCGAAATTGAAAATAGAAGCTCTGAGCAAATTCAAACGACAATAACTTTTTACTCGGATGTCCGATTGAGTCCCGTAATATATCGAGACGCTCGTAGTTGAAAACTGAAGCTCTGAGCAAATTCAAACGACAATAACTTTTGACTCGGATGTCCGCTTGTGTCCCGTAGCATATCGAGACGCTTGTAATAGAAAAGGGAAGCTCTACGAAAAATCAAACGACAAAAACTTTTTACTCGGATGTCCGATTGAGTCCCGTAATATATCGAGACGCTCGTAATTGAAAATAGGAGCTCTGAGATAATTCAAACGACAATAACTTTTGACTCATATTTCCGCTTGTGTCCCATAGTATATCGAGACGCTCGTAATAGAAAAATGAAGCTCTAAGAAAAATCAAACGACAATAACTTTTAACTCGGATGTCGGATAGAGCCCCGTAAAATATCGAGACACTCGAAATTGAAAACAGAAGCTCTGAGCAAATTCAAACGACAATAACTTTTGACTCGGATGTCTGATTCTGTCCTGTAGTATCTCGAGACGCTCGTAATTGAAAATGGAAGCTCTAAGGAAAATTAAACGACAATAACGTTTAACTAGGATGTCGGATATAGCCCTGTAAAATATCGAGACGCTCAAAAATGAAAACATAAGCTATTAGAAAAATCAAACGACGATAACTTTTTATACGGATGTCCGATTGAGTCCAATAATATGTCGAGACGCTCGAAATTGAAAACAGAAGCTCTGAGCAAATTCTAACGACAATAACTTTTTACTCGGATGTCGATTGAGTTTCGTAATATATCGAGACGCTCGTAATTGAAAACAGAAACTCTGAGCAAATTCAAACGACAATAACTTTTGACTCAAATGTCCGCTTGTGTCCCGTAGTATATCGAGACGCTCGTAATAGAAAAATGAAGCTCTAAGAAAAATCAAACGACAACAACTTTTAACTCGGATGTCGGATAGAGCCCCGTAAAATATCGAGACGCTCGAAATTGAAAACAGAAAGCTCTAAGCAACTTCAAACGACAATAACTTTTGTCTCGGATGTCCGATTGTGTCCCGTAGTATATCGAGACGCTCGAAATTGGAAACTGAAGCTCTGAGCAAAATCAAACGACAATAACTTTTGACTCGGATGTCCGATTGAGTCCCGTAATATATCGAGACGCTCGTAATTGAAAACAGAAGCTCTGAGCAAATTAAAATGACAATAACTTTTGACTCAAAGTTCCGCTTGTGTCCCGTAGTATATCGAGACGCTCGTAATAGAAAAGGGAAGCTCTAAGCAAAATCAAACGACAATAACTTTTACCTCGGATGTCGGATAGAGCCCCGTAATATATCGAGACGCTCGTAATTGAAAACATAAGCTCTGAGCAAATTCAAACGACAATAACTTTTGACTCAAATGTCCGCTTGTGTCCCGTAGTATATCGAGACGCTCGGAATTGAAAATAGAAGCTCTGAGCAAATTCAAACGACAATAACTTTTTACTCGGAAGTCCTATTGAGTCCCGTAATATATCGAGACGCTCGGAATTGAAAATAGAAGCTCTGAGCAAATTCAAACGACAATAACTTTTTACTCGGAAGTCCTATTGAGTCCCGTAATATATCGAGAAGCTCGAAATTGAAAAGGGAAGCTCTGAGCAAATTGAAACGACAATAACTTTTGACTCGGATGTCCGATTGAGTCCCGTAATATATCGAGACTCTAGTAATTGAAAACAGAAACTTTGAGCAAATTCAAACGACAATAACTTTTGAGTCAAATGTCCGCTTGTGTCCCGTAGTATACCGAGACGCTCGTAATAGAAAAATGAAGCTCTAAGAAAAATCAAACGACAACAACTTTTAACTCGGATGTCGGATAGAGCCCCGTAAAATATCGAGACGCTCGAAATTGCTCGCTCTAATACCCCTGATTCTCAGCTTCCGCCACGATTGCTTTTGACTCGGATGTCCGATTGTGTCCCGTAATATATCGAGACGCTCGAAATTGAAAACTGAAGCTCTGAGAAAATTCAAACGACAATAACTTTTTACTCGGATGTCCGATTGAGTCCCGTAATATATCGAGACACTCGTAATTGAAAACAGAAGCTCTGAGCAAATTAAAACGACAATAACTTTTGACTCAAATGTTCGCCATGTGTCCCGTAGTATATCGAGACGCTCGTAATAGAAAAGGGAAGCTCTAAGAAAAATCAAACGACAATAACTTTTAACTCGGATGTCCTATTGAGTCCCGTAATATAACAAGACGCTCGTAGTTGAAAACAGAAGCTCTGAGGAAATTCAAACGACAATAACTTTTGACTCAAATGTCCGCTTGTGTCCCGTAGTATATCGAGACTCTCGTAATAGAAAAGGGAAGCTCTAAGAAAAATCAAACGACAATAACTTTTTACTCGGATGTCCGATTGAGTCCCGTAATATATCGAGACGCTCGTAATTGAAAACATAAGCTCTGAGCAAATTCAAACGACAATAACTTTTGATTCAAATGTCCGCTTGTGTCCCGTAGTATATCGAGACGCTCGTAATAGAAAAGGGAAGCTCTAAGAAAAATCAAACGACAATAACTTTTTACTCGGATGTCGGATAGAGCCCCGTAAAATATCGAGACGTTCAAAATTGAAAACAGAAGCTCTAAGCAAATCGGAGACTTGTTAGATAAACTCGGATTTCCGATTGAGTCCCATAATATGTCGAGACACTCGAAATTGAAAATAGAAGCTCTTAGCAAATTCAAACGACAATAACTTTTTACTCGGATGTCCGATTGAGTCCCGAATATATCGAGACGCTCGTAGTTGAAAACAGAAGCTCTGAGGAAATTCAAACGACAATAACTTTTGACTCAAATGTCCGCTTGTGTCCCGTACTATATCGAGACGCTAGTAATAGAAAAGGGAAGCTCTAAGAAAAATCAAACGACAATAACTTTTAACTCGGATGTCGGATAGAGCCCCGTAAAATATCGAGACGCTCGAAATTGAAAACAGGAGCCCTAAGCAAATTCAAACGACAATAACTTTTGACTCGGATGTCCGATTGAGTTCTATAATATGTCGAGACGCTCGGAATTGAAAATAGAAGCTCTGAGCAAATTCAAACGATAATAACTTTTTACTCGGATGTCCGATTGTGTCCCGTAGTATATCGAGACGCTCGAAATTGAAAACTGAAGCTCTAAGAAAAATCAAACGACAATAACTTTTAACTCGGATGTCGGATAGAGCCCCGTAAAATATCGAGACGCTCAAAATTGAAACAGAAGCACTGAGGATATTCAAACGACAATAACTTTTGACTCGGATGTCCGATTGTGTCCCGTAATATATCAAGACGCTCGAAATTCAGAACATAAGCTATTAGAAAAATCAAACGACAATAACTTTTAACTCGGGTGTCCGATTGTCTCCCATAGTATATCGAGACGCTCGTAATTGAAAATGGAAGCTCTCAGAAAAGTCAAACGACCATAAATTTTAAATCGGATGTCGGATAGAGCCCCGTAAAATATCAAGACGCTCGAAACTGAAAACAAAAGCTCTGAGCAAATTCAAACGACAATAAATTTTGACTCGGATGTCCGATTGTGTCCCGTAATATATCGAGACACTCGAAATTCAGAACAGGAGCTATTAGAAAAATCAAACGACGATAGTTTTTTACACGGATGTCTGATTGAGTCCCATAATATGTCGAGACGCTCGAAATTGAAAACAGAAGCTTTGAGTAAATTAAAACGACAATAACTTTTTACTCGGATGTCCGATTGAGTCCCGTAATATATCGAGACGCTCGTAATTGAAAACAGAAACTTTGAGCATATTCGAACGACAATAACTTTTGACTCAAATGTCCGCTTGTGTCCCTTAGTATATCGAGACGCTCGTAATAGAAAAGGGAAGCTCTAAGAAAAATCAAACGACAATAACTTTTAACTCGGATGTTGGATAGAGCCCCGTAAAATATCGAGACGCTCGAAATTGAAAACAGAAGCTCTAAGCAAATTCAAACGTCAATAACTTTTGATTCGGATGTCTGATTGAGTCCCATAATATGTCGAGACGCTCGAAATTGAAAATAGAAGCTTTGAGCAAATTTAAACGACAATAACTTTTTACTCGGATGTCCGATTGAGTCCCGTAATATATCGAGACGCTCGTAATTGAAAACAGAAGCTCTGAGCAAATTCAAACGACAATAACTTTTGACTCAAATGTCCGCTTGTGTCCCGTAGTACATCGAGATGCTCGTAATAGAAAAGGGAAGCTCTAAGAAAATCAAACGACAATAACTTATAACTAGGATGTCGGATAGAGCCCCGTAAAATATCGAGACGCTCAAAATTGAAAACAGAAGCTCTTAGGAAATTCAAACGACAATAAGTTTTGACTCGGATGTCCGATTGTGTCCCGTAATATATCGAGACTCTCGTAAATGAAAAGAGAAGCTCTGCGGAAATTCAAACGACAATAACTTTTGACTCTAATTTCCGCTTGTGTCCCGTAGTATATCGAGATGCTCGTAATAGAAAAGGGAAGCTCTAAGAAAAATTAAACGACAATAACTTATAACTAGGATGTCGGATAGAGCCCCGTAAAATATCGAGACGCTCAAAATTGAAAACAGAAGCTCTTAGGAAATTCAGACGACAATAACTTTTGACTCGGATGTCCGATTGTGTCCCATAATATATCAAGACGCTCGAAATTCAGAACATAAGCTATTAGAAAAATCAAACGACAATAACTTTTAACTCGGGTGTCCGATTGTCTCCCGTAGTATATCCAGACGCTCGTAATTGAAAATGGAAGCTCTCAGAAAAGTCACACGACAATAACTTTTAGATCTGATGTCGGATAGAGCCCCGTAAAATATCGAGACGCTCGAAAATGAAAACAGAAGCTCTAAGCAAATTCAAACGACAATAACTTTTGACTCGGATGTCCGATTGTGTCCCGTAGTATATCGACACGCTCGTAATTGAAAAAGGAAGCTCTGAGCAAATTCAAACGAGAAAATTTTTTTACTCGAATGTCCGATTGAGTCCCATAATATATCGACACGCTCGTAATTTAAAACAAAAGCTCTAAGGAAATTCAAAAGACAATAGCTTTTGACTCGGATGTCCGATTGAGTCCCGTAATATATCGAGATGGTCGTAATTGAAAACAGAAGCTCTGACAAAAATCAAACGACAATAACTTTTTACTCGGATGTCCGATTGAGTCCCGTAATATATCGAGACGCTCGTAATTGAAAACAGAAGCTCTCAGCAAATTCAAACGACAATAACTTTTGACTCGGATGTCCGCTTGTGTCCCGTAGTATATCGAGACGCTCGTAATTGAAAAGGGAAGCTCTAAGAAAAATCAAACGACAATAAATTTTAACTTAGGATTCGGATAGAGCCCCGTAAAATATCGAGACGCTCGAAATTCAAAATAGAAACTCTGAGCAAATTCAAACAACAATAACTTTTGACTCGGATGTCCGATTGTGTCCCGTAGTATATCGAGACGCTCGAAATTGAAAACTGAAGCTCTGAGAAAATTCAAAAGGCAATAACTTTTGACTCGGATGTCCGATTGTGTCCCGTAGTATATCGCCACGCTCGTAATTGAAAATGGAAGCTCTAAGCAAATTCAAACGACATTAAATTTTTACTCGAATGTCCGATTGAGTCCCATAATATATCGACACGCTCGTAATTGAAAACAAAAGCTCTGAGGAAATTCAAAAGACAATAACTTTTGACTCGGATGTCCGATTGAGTCCCGTAATATATCGAGACGCTCGTAATTGAAAACAGAAGCTCTGAGCAAATTCAAACGACAATAACTTTTTACTCGGATGTCCGATTGAGTCCCGTAATATATCGAGACGCTCGTAATTGAAAACAGAAACACTGAGCAAATTCAAACGACAATAACTTTTTACTCGGATGTCCGATTGTGTCCCGTAGTATATCGACACGCTCGTAATTGAAAAAGGAATCTCTGAGCAAATTCAAACGAGAAAATTTTTTTACTCGAATGTCCGATTGAGTCCCATAATATATCGACACGTTCGTAATTTAAAACAAAAGCTCTGAGGAAATTCAAAAGACAATAACTTTTGACTCGGATGTCCGATTGAGTCTCGTATTATATCGAGACGCTCGTAATTGAAAATAGAAGCTCTGAGCAAATTCAAACGACAATAACTTTTGGCTCAAATGTCCGCTTGTGTCCCGTAGTATATCGAGACGCTCGTAATAGAAAAGGGAAGCTCTCAGAAAAGTCAAACGACAATAAATTTTAACTCGGATGTCGGATAGAGCCCCGTAAAATATCAAGACGCTCGAAATTGAAAACAGAAGCTCTAAGAAAATTCAAACGACAATAAATATTGACTCGGATGTCCGATTGTGTCCCATAATATATCGAGACACTGGAAATTAAGAACAGAAGCCATTAGAAAAATCAAACGAGGATAGATTTTTACACGGATGTCCGATTGAGTCCAATAATATTTCGAGACGCTCGAAATTGAAAACAGAAGCTCGAAGCAAATTAAAACGACAATAACTTTTTAGTCGGATGTCCGCTTGTGTCCCGTAGTATATCGAGACGCTCGTAATAGAGAAATGAAGCTCTAAGAAAAATCAAACGACAATAACTTTTAACTCGGATGTCGGATAGAGTCCCGTAAAATATCGAGACGCTCGAAATTGAAAACAGAAGCTCTAAGCAAATTCAAACGACAATAACTTTTGACTCGGATGTCCGATTGTGTCCCGTAGTATATCGAGATGCTCGAAATTGAAAACTGAAGCTCTGAGAAAAATCAAACGACAATAACTTTTTACTCGGATGTCCGATTGAGTCCCGTAATATATCGAGACGCTCGTAATTGAAAACAGAAGCTCTCAGCAAATTCAAACGACAATAACCTTTGACTCGGATGTCCGCTTGTGTCCCGTAGTATATCGAGACACTCGTAATTGAAAAGGGAAGCTCTAAGAAAAATCAAACGACAATAAATTTTAACTCAGATCTCGGACAGAGCCCCGTAAAATATCAAGACGCTCGAAATTGAAAACAGAAACTCTGAGCAAATTCAAACGACAATAACTTTTGACTCGGATGTCCGATTGTGTCCCGTAGTATATCGAGACGCTCGAAATTGAAAACTGAAGCTCTAAGAAAATTCAAACGACAATAACTTTTTACTCGGATGTCCGATTGAGTCCCGTAATATATCGAGACGCTCGTAATTGAAAACGGAAGCTCTGAGCAAATTCAAACGACAATAAATTTTTACTCGAATGTCCGATTGAGTCCCATAATATATCGTCACGCTCGTAATTGAAACAAAAGCTCTGAGGAAATTCAAAAGACAATAACT
>NC_038242.2:31900919-31901898 GCF_000004515.6 Glycine max | reverse complement strand
CGGATGTCCGATTGAGTCCCGTAATATATCGAGACGCTCGTAATTGAAAACAGAAGCTCTGAGCAAATTCTAACGACAATAATTTTTAGCTCGGGTGTTCGATTGTGTTCCGTAGTATATCGAGCCACTCGTAATTGAAAAGGGAAGCTCTAAGAAAAATCAAACGACAGTAACTTTTAACTCGGATGTCGGATAGAGCCCCGCAAAATATCGAGACGCTCGAAATTGAAAACAGAATCTCTGAGCAAATTCAAACGATAATAACTTTTGACTCGGATGTCTGATTCTGTCCCGTAGTATATTTTCTACGCTCGAAATTGAAAACAGAAGCTCTGAGCAAATTCAAACGACAATAACTTTTGTCTCGGATGTCTGATTGTGTCCCGTAGTATATCGAGACGCTCAAAATTGAAAACCGAAGCTCTGAGAAAAATCAAACGACAATAACTTGTTGCTCGGATGTCCGATTGAGTCCAGTAATATTTCGAGACGCTCGTAATTGAAAACAAAAGCTCTGAGCAAATTCAAACGACAAAAAATTTTGACTCGGATGTCCGATTGTGTCCCGTAGTATATCGAGACGCTCGAAATTGAAAACTGAATCTCTGAGAAAAATCAAACGACAATAACTTTTTACTAGGATGTCCGATTGTGTCCCGTAATATATCGAGACGCTCGTAATTGAAAACAGAAGCTCTGAGAAATTCAAATGACAATAACTTTTGACTCGGGTGTCCGATTGAGTCCCGTACTATATCCTGACGCTCGAAATTGAGATCAGAAGCTCTTAGAAAATTCAAACGACAATCACTTTTAACTCGGTGTTCGATTGTGTCCCGTAGTATATCGAGACGCTCGTAATTGAAAAGTGAGTCTCTAAGAAAAATCAAACGACAATAACTTTTTACTCGGATGTCTGATTCTGTCCCGTAGTATATCGAGACGCTCGAAATTGAAAACAGAAGCTCTGAGCAAATTC
>NC_038242.2:31898435-31899867 GCF_000004515.6 Glycine max | reverse complement strand
TAGTAAATCGAGACGCTTGAAATTGAAAACTGAATCTCTGAGAAAAATCAAACGACAATAACATTTTACTTGGATGTCCGATTGAGTCCCGTAATATATCAAGACGCTCGTAATTGAAAACAGAAGCTCTGAGCAAATTCAAATGACAATAACTTTTGACTCAGATGTTTGATTGAGTCCCGTAATATATCGAGACGCTCGTAATTGAAAACAGAAGCTCTGAGCAAATTCAAACGACAATAACTTTTGACTCGGATGTCCGATTGTGTCCTGTAGTATATCGAGACGCTCGAAATAGAAAACTGAAGCTCTGAGAAAAATAAAACGACAATAACTTTTTGCTCGGATGTCCGATTGAGTCCCGTAATATATCGAGATGCTCGTAATTGAAAACAGAATCTCTGAGCAATTTCAAACGACCATAACTTTCCACTCGGGGGTTCGATTGTGTCCCGTAGTATATCGAGACACTCGTAATTAAAAAGGGAAGCTCTAAGAAAAATCAAACGACAATAACATTTTACTCGGATGTCGGATAGAGCCCCGCAAAATATCGAGACGCTCGAAATTGAAAACAGAAGCTCTAAGAAAAATCAAACGACAATGACTTTTAACTCGGATGTCGGATAGAGCCCCGCAAAATATCGAGATGCTCGAAATTGAAAACAGAAGCTCTGAGCAAATTCAAACGACAATAACTTTGACTCGGATGTCCGATTGTGTCCCGTAGTATATCGAGACGCTCAACATTGAAAATTGAAGCTCTTAGAAATATCAAACGACCATAACTTGTTGCTCGGATGTCCGATTGAGTCCAATAATATTTCAAGACGCTCGTAATGAAAACAAAAGCTCTGAGCAGAAGATGTTTAAAGAACATACACTCGGATGTCCGATTGAGTCCCGTAATATATCCAGACGCTCGAAATTCAGAACATAAGCTATTAGAAAAATCAAACGATAATCACTTTTAACTCGGGTGTCCGATTGTGTCCCGTAGTATATCGAGACGCTCGAAATTGAAAACTGAATCTCTAAGAAAAATCAAACGACAATAACTTTTTACTCGGATGTCCAATTGAGTCCCGTAATATATCAAGACGCTCGTATTTGAAAATAGAAGCTCTTAGCAAATTCAAACGACAATAATTTTTAACTCGGGTGTTCGATTGTGTTCCGTAGTATATCGAGACGCTCGTAATTGAAAAGGGAAGCTCTAAGAAAAATCAGAGGACAATAACTTTTAGCTCGGATTTCGGATAGAGCCCCGTAAAATATCGAGATGCTCGAAATTGAAAACTGAAACTCTGAGCAAATTCAAACGACAATAACTTTTTACTCGGATGTCCGATTGAGTCTCGTAATATATCAAGACGCTCGTAATTGAAAACGGAAGCTCTGAGCAAATTCAAATGACAATAACTATTGACTC
>NC_038242.2:31896003-31896134 GCF_000004515.6 Glycine max | reverse complement strand
TATATCGAGACGCTCGTAATTGAAAACAGAAGCTCTGAGCAAATTCAAATGAGCAATAACTGTTGACTCAGATGTTTGATTGAGTCCCGTAATATATCGAGACGCTCGTAATTGAAAACAGAAGCTCTGAG
>NC_038242.2:31894909-31895741 GCF_000004515.6 Glycine max | reverse complement strand
GAAGCTCTGAGAAAAATCAAAGGCCGCCACCCCTCCAGATACGATGTCGGATAGAGCCCCGCAAAATATCGAGACGCTCGAAATTGAAAACAGAAGCTCTAAGAAAAATCAAACGACAATGACTTTTAACTCGGATGTCGGATAGAGCCCCGCAAAATATCGAGATGCTCGAAATTGAAAACAGAAGCTCTGAGCAAATTCAAACGACAATAACTTTGACTCGGATGTCCGATTGTGTCCCGTAGTATATCGAGACGCTCAACATTGAAAATTGAAGCTCTTAGAAATATCAAACGACCATAACTTGTTGCTCGGATGTCCGATTGAGTCCAATAATATTTCGAGACGCTCGTAATTGAAAACAAAAGCTCTGAGCAAATTCAAACGACAATAACTTTTGACTCGGATGTCCGATTGTGTCCTGTAGTAAATCGAGACGCTTGAAATTGAAAACTGAATCTCTGAGAAAAATCAAACGACAATAACATTTTACTCGGATGTCCGATTGAGTCCCGTAATATATCAAGACGCTCGTAATTGAAAATAGAAGCTCTGAGCAAATTCAAATGACAATAACTTTTGACTCAGATGTTTGATTGAGTCCCGTAATATATCGAGACGCTCGTAATTGAAAATAGAAGCTCTGAGCAAATTCAAACGACAATAAATTTTTACTCGGATGTCCGATTGAGTCCCGTAATATATCGAGACGCTCGTAATTGAAAACCGAATCTCTGAGCAATTTCAAACGACCATAACTTTTCACTCGGGTGTTCGATTGTGTCCCGTAGTATATCGAGACACTCGTAATTGAAAAGGGAAGCTCTAAGAA
>NC_038242.2:31893220-31894809 GCF_000004515.6 Glycine max | reverse complement strand
CAAATTCAAACGACAATAACTTTTGACTCGGATGTCCGATTGTGTCCCGTAGTATATCGAGACGCTCGAAATAGAAAACTGAAGCTCTGAGAAAAATAAAACGACAATAACTTTTTGCTCGGATGTCCGATTGAGTCCCGTAATATATCGAGATGCTCGTAATTGAAAACAGAATCTCTGAGCAATTTCAAACGACCATAACTTTCCACTCGGGGGTTCGATTGTGTCCCGTAGTATATCGAGATACTCGTAATTGAAAAGGGAAGCTCTAAGAAAAATCAAACGACAATAACATTTTACTCGGATGTCCGAGGGAGTCCCGTAATATATCAAGACGCTCGTAATTGAAAACAGAAGCTCTGAGCAAATTCAAATGAGAATAACTTCTTAGCAACAGGCAATTGAGTCCCGTAATATATCGAGACGCTCGTAATTGAAAACAAAAGCTTTGAGCAAATTCAAACGACAATAACTTTTTACTCGGATGTCCGATTGAGTCCCGTAATATATCGAGACGCTCGTAATTGAAAACAGAAATTCTGAGCAAATTCAAACAACAATAACTTTTAACTCGGGTGTTCGATTGTGTCCCGTAGTATATCGAGACGCTCGTAATTGAAAAGGGAAGCTCTAAGAAAAATCAAACGACAATAACTTTTAACTCGGATGTCGGATAGAGCCCCGTAAAATATCGAGACGCTCGAAATTGAAAACAGAAGCTCTCAGGATATTCAAACGACAATAACTTTTGACTCGTATGTCCGATTGTGTCCCGTAATATATCAAGACGCTCGAAATTTAGAACATAAGTTATTAGAAAAATCAAGCGACAATAACTTTTAACTCGGGTGTCCGATTGTGTCCCGTAGTATATCGGTACGCTCGTAATTGAAAATGGAAGCTCTAGGAAAAATCAAACGACAATAACTTTTAACTCGAATGTCGGATAGAGCCCCGTAAAATATCCAGACCCTCGAAATTAAAAACAGAAGCTCTGAGCAAATTCAAACGACAATAACTTTTGACTAGGATGTCTGATAGAGCCCCGTAAAATATCGAGACGCTCAAAATTGAAAACAGTAGCTCTGAGGATATTCAACCGACAATAACTTTTGACTCGTAGGTCCTATTGTCTCCCATAGTATATCGAGACGCTCGTAATTGAAAATGAAAGCTCTGAGCAAATTCAAACGACAATAAATATTTACTCGCATGTCCGATTGAGTCCCATAATATATCGACACCCTCGTAATTGAAAACAAAAGCTCTGAGGAAATTCAAACGAAAATAACTTTTGACTCGGATGTCCGATTGTGTCCCGTAGTATATCGAGACGCTCGTAATTGAAAACAAAAGCTATGAGAAAAATCAAACGACAATAAATTTTTACTCGGATGTCCGATTGAGTCCCGTAATATATCGAGACGCTCGTAATTGAAAACAGAAGCTCTGAGCAAATGCAAACGACAATAACTTTTTACTCGGATGTCCGATTGAGTCCTGTAATATATCGAGACGCTCGTAATTTAAAACAGAAGCTCTGAGCAAATTCAAATGACAATAACTTTTAACTCGGGTGTTCGATTGTG
>NC_038242.2:31891488-31892743 GCF_000004515.6 Glycine max | reverse complement strand
CGTAATTGAAAACAAAAGCTCTGAGGAAATTCAAACGACAATAACTTTTGACTCGGATGTCCGATTGTGTCCCGTAGTATATCGAGACGCTCGTAATTGAAAACAAAAGCTCTGAGAAAAATCAAATGACAATAACTTTTTACTCGGATGTCCGATTGAGTCCCGTAATATATCGAGACGCTCGTAATTGAAAACAGAAGCTCTGAGCAAATTCAAACGACAATAACTTTTTACTCGGATGTCCGATTGAGTCCTGTAATATATCGAGACGCTCGTAATTGAAAACAGAAGCTCTGAGCAAATTCAAATGACAATAACTTTTGACTCGGTTGTCCGATTGAGTCCCGTAATATATCCAAACGCTCGAAATTCAGAACATAAGCTAGTAGAAAAATCAAACGACAATAACTTTTAACTCGGGTGTCCGATTGTCTCACGTAGTATATCGAGACGCTCGTAATTGAAAATGAAAGCTCTGAGCAAATTCAAACGACAATAAATATTTACTCACATGTCCGATTGAGTCCCATAATATATCGACACCCTCGTAATTGAAAACAAAAGCTCTAAGGAAATTCAAACGAAAATAACTTTTGACTCGGATGTCCGATTGTGTCCCGTAGTATATCGAGACGCTCGTAATGGAAAACAAAAGCTGTGAGAAAAATCAAACGACAATAACTTTTTACTCGGATGTCCGATTGAGTCCCGTAATATATCGAGACGCTCGTAATTGAAAACAGAAGCTCTGAGCAAATTCAAACGACAATAATTTTTAGCTCGGGTGTTCGATTGTGTTCCGTAGTATATCGAGCCGCTCGTAATTGAAAAGGGAAGCTCTAAGAAAAATCAAACGACAGTAACTTTTAACTCGGATGTCGGATAGAGCCCCGCAAAATATCGAGACGCTCGAAATTGAAAACAGAATCTCTGAGCAAATTCAAACGATAATAACTTTTGACTCGGATGTCTGATTCTGTCCCGTAGTATATCGAGACGCTCGAAATTGAAAACAGAAGCTCTGAGCAAATTCAAACGACAATAACTTTTGTCTCGGATGTCTGATTGTGTCCCGTAGTATATCGAGACGCTCAAAATTGAAAACCGAAGCTCTGAGAAAAATCAAACGACAATAACTTGTTGCTCGGATGTCCGATTGAGTCCAGTAATATTTCGAGACGCTCGTAATTGAAAACAAAAGCTCTGAGCAAATTCAAACGACAAAAAATTTTGACTCGGATGTCCGATTGTGTCC
>NC_038242.2:31855948-31862905 GCF_000004515.6 Glycine max | reverse complement strand
GTAATTGAAAACAGAATCTCTGAGCAATTTCAACCGACCATAACTTTTCACTCGGAGTTCGATTGTGTCCCGTAGTATATCGAGACACTCGTAATGAAAACGGGAAGCTTTAAGAAAATCAAACGGCAATATATTTTTACTCGGATGTCGGATAGAGCACCGTAAAATATCGAGACGCTCGTAATTGAAAACAGAAGCTCTGAGCAAATTCAAGCGACAATAACTTTTGACTCGGATGTCCGATTGTGTCCCGTAGTATATCGAGACGCTGGAAATAGAAAACTGAAGCTCTGAGAAAAATCAAACGACAATAACTTTTTGCTCGGATGTCCGATTGAGTCCCGTAATATATCGAGACGCTCGTAATCGCCCACCAGAATCTCTGAGCAATTTCCCACCGACCATAACTTTCCACTCGGGGGTTCGATTGTGTCCCGTAGTATATCGAGATACTCGTAATTGAAAAGGGAAGCTCTAAGAAAAATCAAACGACAATAACATTTTACTCGGATGTCCGAGGGAGTCCCGTAATATATCAAGACGCTCGTAATTGAAAACAGAAGCTCTGAGCAAATTCAAATGAGAATAACTTTTGACTCAGATGTTTGATTGAGTCCCGTAATATATCAAGACGCTCGTAATGAAAACAAAAGCTTAGAGCAAATTCAAACGACAATAACTTTTACTCGGATGTCCGATTGTGTCCCGTAGTATATCGAGACGCTCAAAATTGAAAACTGAAGCTCTGAGAAAAATCAAACGACAATACCTTGTTGCTCGGATGTCCGATTGAGTCCAGTAATATATCGAGACGCTCGTAATTGAAATCAGAAGCTCTGAAGATATTCAAACGACAATAACCTTTGACTCGGATGTTCGATTGAGTCCTAGAATATATCGTGACGCTCGTAATTGAAAATAGAAGCTCTGAGCAAATTCAAACGACAATAACTTTTAACTCAGGTGTTCGATTGTGTCCCATAGTATATCGAGACGCTCGTAATTGAAAATGGAAGCTCTAAGAAAAATCAAACGACAATAAATTTTAACTCGGATGTTGGATAGAGCCCCGTAAAATATCGAGACGCTCGAAATTGAAAACAGAAGCTCTGAGCAAATTCAAACGACATTAACTTTTGACTCGGATGTTTGATTGAGTCCCGGAATATATCGAGACGCTCGAAATTGAAAACAGAAGCTCTGAGCAAATTCAAACGACAATAACGTTTTACTCGGATGTCCGATTGAGTCTCGTAATATGTCGAGACGCTCGTAATTGAAAAGGGAAGCTCTGAAGATATTTAAACGACAATAACTTTTGACTCGTATGTTCGATTGTGTCCCGTAATATATCAAGACGCTCGAAAAATCAGAACATAAGCTATTAGAAAAATCTAACGACAATAACTTTTGACTCGGATGTCCGATTGTGTCCCGTAGTAAATCGAGACGCTTGAAATTGAAAACTGAAGCTCTCAGCAAATTCAAACGACAATAAATTTTGACTCGGATGTCCGATTGAGTCCCGTAATACATCGAGACGCTCGTAATTTAAAATAGAAGCTCTGAGCAAATTGAAACGACAATAACGTTTTACTCGGATGTCCGATTGAGTCCCGTAATATATCGAGACGCTCGTAATTGAAAACAGAAGCTCTGAAGATATTTAAACGACAATAACTTTTGACTCGTATGTCCGATTGTGTCCCGTAAGATATCAATACGCTCGAAAAATCAGAACATAAGCTATTAGAAAAATCTAACGACAATAACTTTTAACTCGGATGTCCGATGGTCTCCCGTAGTATATCGAGACGCTCGTAATTGAAAAAAGAAGCTCTGAGCAAATTTAAACGACAATAAATTTTTACTCGAATGTACGATTGAGTCCAATAATATATCGGCACGCTCGTAATTGAAAACAAAAGCTTTGAGGAAATTCAAAAGACAATAACTTTTGACTCGGATGTCCGATTGAGTCCCGTAATATATCGAGACGCTCATAATTGAAAACAAAAGCTCTGAGCAAATTCAAATGACAATAACTTTTGACTCGGTTGTCCGATTGAGTCCCGTAATATATCCAGACGCTCGAAATTCAAAACATAAGCTATTAGAAAAATCAAACGACAATCACATTTAACTCGGGTGTCCGATTGTCTGCCGTAGTATATCGAGACGCTCGTAATTGAAAACGGAAGCTCTGAGCAAAATCAAACGACCATAACTTTTGACTCGGATGTCCGATTGTGTCCCGTAGTATATCGAGACACTCGAAATTGAAAACTGAATCTCTGAGAAAAATCAAACGACAATAACTTTTTACTCGGATGCCCGATTGAGTCCCGTAATATATCAAGACGCTCGTAATTGAAAACAGAAGCTCTGAGCAAATTCAAATGACATTAACTTTTGACTCGGATGTCCGATTGAGTCCCGTAATATATCCAGACGCTCGAAATTCAGAACATAAGCTATTAGAAAAATCAAACGACAATCACTTTTAACTCGGGTGTCCGATTGTGTCCCGTAGTATATCGAGACGCTCGAAATTGAAAACTGAATCTCTGAGAAAAATCCAACGAAAATAACTTTTCACTCGGATGTCCGATTGAGTCCCGTAATATATCAAGACGCTCGTAATTGAAAACAGAAGCTCTGAGCAAATTCAAACGACAATAACTTTTGACTCGGATGTCCGATTGAGTCCCGTAATATATCGAGACGCTCGTAATTGAAAACAGAAGCTCTGAGCAAATTCAAACGACAATAACTTTTTACTCGGATGAACGATTGAGTCCCGTAAAAAATCGAGACTCTCGTAATTGAAAACAGAAGCTCTGAGCAAATTCAAACGAAAATAACTTTTAACTCGGGTGTTCGATTGTGTCCCGTAGTATATCGAGACGCTCGAAATTGAAAACTGAAGGTCTGAGAAAAATCAAACGACAATAACTTTTTGCTCGGATGTTCGATTGAGTCCCGTAGTATATCGAGACGCTCGTAATTGAAAAGGGAAGCTCTGAGAAAAATCAAACGACAATAACTTTTAACTCGGATGTCGGATAGAGCACCGTAAAATATCGACACGCTCGTAATTGAAAACAAAAGCTCTGATCAAATTCAAACGAAAATAACTTTTGACTCGGATGTCCGATTGTGTCCCGTAGTATATCGAGACGCTCGAAATTGAAAACTGAAGCTCTGAGAAAAATCAAACGACAATAACTTTTTGCTCGGATGTCCGATTGAGTCATGTAAAATATCGAGACGCTCGTAATTGAAAACAAAAGCTCTAAGCAAATTCAAAGGACAATAACTTTTGACTCGGATGTGCGATTGTGTCTCGTACTATATCGAGACGCTCGTAATTCAAAAAGGAAGCCTTGAGAAAAATCGAACGACAATAACTTTTAACTCGGATGTCCGATTGTGTCCCGTAGTATATCAAGACCCTCGTAATTTAAAATGGAAGCTCTAAGGAAAATAAAACGACAAAAACTTTTAACTCTGATGTCGGATAGAGCCTCGTAAAATATCGAGACGCTCAAAATTGAAAACAGAAGCTCTAAGGAAATTCAAACGATAATAATTTTTGACTCGGATGTCCGATTGTGTCCCGTAATATATCCAGACGCTCGAAATTCAGAACATAAGCTATTACAAATAGCAAACGACAATAACTTTTAACTCGGGTGTCCGATTGTCTCCCGTAGTATATCGAGACGCTCGTAATTGAAAACAGAAGCTCTGAGCAAATTCAAACGACAATAAATTTTTACTCGAATGTCCGATTGAGTCCCATAATATATCGACACGCTCGTAATTGAAAACAAAAGCTCTGAGGAAATTCAAAAGACAATAACTTTTGACTCGTTTGTCCGATTGAGTCCCGTAATATATCGAGACGGTCGTAATTGAAAACAAAAGATCTGAGAAAAATCAAACGACCATAACTTTTTACTCGGATGTCCGATTGAGTCCCGTAATATATCGAGACGCTCGTAATTGAAAATAGAAGCTCTGAGCAAGTTCAAACGACAATAACTTTTGACTCGGATGTCCGATTGTGTCCCGTAGTATATCGAGACGGTCGAAATTGAAAACTGAAGATCTGAGAAAAATCAAACGACAATAAAGTTTTATTCGGATGTCCGATTGTGTCTTATAATATATCAAAACGCTAGTAATTGAAAACGGAAGCTCTACGAAAAATCAAACGACAATAAACTTTAACTCGTATCACCGATTGTGTCCCGTAGTATATCGAGACGGTCAAAATTGAAAACTGAAGCTCTGAGAATAATCAAACGACAATATCTTTTTACTCGGATGTCCGATTGAGTCCTGTATATATCGAGACGCTCGTAAATTGAGGGGGGAAGCTCTGAGCAAATTCAAACGACAATAACTTTTTACTCGGATGTCCGATTGAGTCCCGTAATATATCGAGACGCTCGTAATTGAAAATAGAAGCTCTGAGCAAATTCAAACGACAATAACTTTTAACTCGGATGTCGGATAGAGCCCCGTAAAATATCGAGACGCTCGAAATTGAAAACAAAAGCTCTGAGCAAATTCAAACGACAATAACTTTTGACTCGGATGTCCGATTGTGTCCCATAGTATATCGAGACGCTCGTAATTGAAAACGGAAGCTCTGAGCAAATTCAAACGACAATAACTTTTTACTCGAATATCCGATTGAGTCCCATAATATATCGACACGCTCGTAATTGAAAACAAAAGCTCTGAGGAAATTCAAAAGACAATAACTTTTTACTAGGATGTCCGATTGTGTCCCGTAATACATCGAGACGCTCAAAATTGAATACTGAAGCTCTGAGAAAAATAAAACGACAATAACTTGTTGCTCGGATGTCCGATTGAGTCCAGTAATATATCGAGACGCTCTTAATTGAAAACAGAAGCTCTGAAGATATTCAAACGACAATAACTTTTGACTCGTATGTCCGATTGTGTCCCGTAATATATCAAGACGCTCGAAAAATCAGAACTTAAGCTATTAGAAAAATCTAACGACAATAACTTTTAACTCGGATGTCCGATTGTCTGCCATAGTATATCAAGACGCTCGTAATAGAAAACGGAAGCTCTGAGCAAATTCAAACGACAATAAATTTTTACTCAAATGTCCGATTGAGTCCCATAATATATCGACACACTCGTAATTGAAAACACAAGCTCTGAGGAAATTCAAAAGACAATAACTTTTGACTCGGATGTCCGATTGAGTCCCGTAGTATATCGAGACGCTCGTAATTGAAAACGGAAGCTCTAAGCTAATTCAAACGACAATAAATTTTTACTCGGATGTCTGATAGAGCCCCGTAAAATATCGAGACGCTCGAAATTTCAAACAGAAGCTCTGAGCAAATTCAATCGGCAATAACTTTTGACTCGGATGTCCGATTGTGTCCTGTAGTATATCGAGACGCACGTAATGTAAAATGCAAGCTCTAAGGAAAATCAAACGACAATAACTTTTAACTAGGATTCTGATAGAGCCCCGTAAAATATCGAGACGCTCAAAATTGAAAACAGAAGCTCTGAGGATATTCAACCGACAATAACTTTTGACTCGTATGTCCGACTGTGTCCCGTAATATATCAAGACGCTCGAAATTAAGAGCATAAGTTATTAGAAAAATCAAACGACAATAACTTTTAACTCGGGTGTTCGATTGTCTCTCGTAGTATATCGAGACGCTCGTAATTGAAAACGGAAGCTCTGAGCAAATTCAAACGACAATAACTTTTTACTCGAATATCCGATTGAGTCCCATAATATATCGACACGCTCGTAATTGAAAACAAAAGCTCTGAGGAAATTCAAAAGACAATAACTTTTGACTCGGTTGTCCGATTGAGTCCCGTAATATATCGAGACGCTCGAAATTGAAAACAGAAACTCTGAGCAAATTCAAACGACAATAACTTTTGACTCGGATGTCCGATTGTGTCCCGTAGTATATCGAGACGCTCAAAATTGAAAACTGAAGCTCTGAGAAAAATCAAACGACAATACCTTGTTGCTCGGATGTCCGATTGAGTCCAGTAATATATCGAGACGCTCGTAATTGAAATCAGAAGCTCTGAAGATATTCAAACGACAATAACCTTTGACTCGGATGTTCGATTGAGTCCTAGAATATATCGTGACGCTCGTAATTGAAAACAGAAGCTCTGAGCAAATTCAAACGACAATAACTTTTAACTCAGGTGTTCGATTGTGTCCCATAGTATATCGAGACGCTCGTAATTGAAAATGGAAGCTCTAAGAAAAATCAAACGACAATAAATTTTAACTCGGATGTTGGATAGAGCCCCGTAAAATATCGAGACGCTCGAAATTGAAAACAGAAGCTCTGAGCAAATTCAAACGACAATAACTTTTGACTCGGATGTTCGATTGAGTCCCGTAATATATCGAGACGCTCGTAATTGAAAACAAAAGCTCTGAGAAAAATCAAACGACAATACCTTTTTACTCGGATGTCCGATTGAGTCCCATAATATATCGAGACGCTCGTAATTGAAAACAGAAGCTCTGAGCAAATTTAAACGACAATAACTTTTGACTTGGATTTCTGATAGAGCCCCGTAAAATATCGAGACGCTCAAAATTGAAAACAGAAGCTCTGAGGATATTCAACCGACAATAACTTTTGACTCGGATGTTCGATTGAGTCCCGTAATATATCGAGACGCTCGTGATTGAAAACAAAAGCTCTGAGAAAAATCAAACAACAATACCTTTTTACTCGGATGTCCGATTGAGTCCCGTAATATATCGAGACGCTCGTAATTGAAAACAGAAGCTCTGAGCAAATTCAAACGATAATAACTTTTGACTAGGATGTCTGATAGAGCCCCGAAAATATCGAGACGCTCAAAATTGAAAACAGAAGCTCTGAGGATATTCAACCGACAATA